>NC_142797.1:87519096-87602814 GCF_049724085.1 Artemia sp. Qi Xiang Cuo
CCCCGGTCCTAAGGTTTATTGTGTAGAAGCCCATAACAAAGATGTAAAGCAAGCGTGTAAAGGGGTGCCTACACATTTTGTAAAAGAAAATTTCAACATGAGTGTCTACAGAACCTGTGTAGATAGTTGTCTAGTGCCAAGAGCACAAGTGCTAGCAATTCGATCTCTGCAGTATAAAAATTATACTCTTAGACTTGAAAAGAGTGCCATGTCGTGTATATCTGACAAGGTTTTTGTGCTCGAGGATGGTGTAAAAGTACTCCCCCACGAGCACTATCGAATTTCAGACCGGGTTGAAAGGGTAGACTATCGCAACCACCTCGGTCTGGATAAAATAACCTAATCTAACCTGATAAATTAGCTTAAATGCTCAAACCTAACCTAACCTGATAAATTAACTTAAATGTTCAAATAGTACAACCCAACCTAACCTAACCTGATAAATTAACTTAAATGCTCAAACCTAACCTAACCTGCTACAGCAACGGCTATTGTATATTGTTTCCACCGGCCTTTGACCCCGGGGGTAGGGGGGTCCTGCCCTTGGTCAGCCTTCAATCTGCAGCTCTTTCCCGTGGCCGGCCTTCGGCCCGTGGCTCCCGAGGGTGGAGGCCCTTAGGGGGAGGAGGGTATCCTTTAAATTCATAGTGTTCAACTGTGCTATTGTTCGTGTTTTTTTTATGTCAATAAGTGAAAAATATTATTGTTGTACAAATAGTGCTATTCGTGCTGTTGTACAAAAATGTGTGTACTATTCTTGTTGTATAAATAGTGTTGTTCTTGCTGTACAAAAAAAGTTTTTGTCAATAAATGAAAAATGTTGTTGTTGTTCTTGTTAATAGTGTACGCTGTTCTTGCTGTACAAAAAAAGTGTTGATGTCAATAAATGAAAAATGTAGTTAATAAATATTGTTGTTCTTGTTGAACAGAAAAGTATTTTTGTTAATAAATGCCGTTGTTGTTCTTGTTGAACAAATAGTGCTATTATTGCTGTACAGAAAAAAAATGTGTTTTTGTTAATAAATGCTATTGTTCTTGTTGGACAAATAGTGTGTGCTATTCATGTTATACAAGTGTTGATGTTAATAAATGAATGAAATATTGTTTTTGTTGTTCTTGTTAACGTATATAGATCTATGGGAAAATTATTATTTATTCATTGAACAAGTATGGTTTACAGTTAGATGAAGTCCGACTGTTGTCAACAGCAGCAGTATGTATGAATTTAAAACACCATTCAGATCGTTCTGTGTGGCCCATCAATGTCTGGGAAAATGACACTTTTAGCTAAAATAATTAAAAATTGTTATAAAATGTTTTTGGAAAAACCGAAGAAAATTTATTATTGCTATAGTATTTGGCAGGAATCCTAAAATCAAATAAAAGCTATTGGCACATCAATTCCAATACAATTCATACGGGGACTTGATGTTTTCCATAGTATTGAACCAAACTCATGGCTGATTATTGATGATTTGGCTAAATCAATTGAAAAGTTCTCACAGGAAATGCTAAAACTGTTTACCGTTCGCTCTAATCATGAACACATTTCCATAACCCTAATTCTACACAATCTGTTACATCAGAGTGAATGTATGAGAACCCTTGCTTTGAATTGTACCATCTATATTGTCTACCGAGTTGTTCGTGATTCTAGCTCGCTAATAGCTCTCAATAAGCAAATATATCCAGATGCTCCAAAATTTCTGCTGTCAGCGTACACTCAGGCGACAAATGAGCCCTACGGATACATTGTGCTAGATCTTAATCAGAATGCACCCGAGGATCTACGTGTAGTCACAGATATTTTGGACAAAGAAATTACTGTATACCTTCCGGTGAACAGTAGAAAAAGCTATTAGTTGCCATCATGACACTGAAGAAACTACACGAAGAACGGCATTTATTTTCCGTTTTAGGCACTTCAAAACCTCCATTCAGGAAGGTCATACTCAAACAAGGTTTTGACAATGATTTCATTAATCTAGTATCTAAAATTTGTTTAAATTTAAATGAGGGCAATGTACACCTGTCAGAAGATGTTAGACAACAGACAAAGCAACATCGTTTCACTGTACGTGCCTTGGCTTGCAAAAACAAAAGAAAAATTTTTAAAAGAAAACGTCTCCTTCAAGCGGTCGGTAGCTTTTTTACACTTTTACTGCCAATAATTGCAGGACTTGTATACAGTTCTCTCTAAATGGCTAAACCCTATAAATTGACGCCATTTGAACTTGTCCTCTCGCCCGTGGAACATTTTGAAGACAATCTAAGCAAATTCAATAATGATAAAATATTGCCGATGATAAAAAGCTAGTTTTACTTCATGATGCATTGCGACGTTTGGAAAAACATAGACCTTATCGTGAGAGACCCGCCACCATCACAGATCCCACTAAAGAGGAAACATCTCCTCAAGATTCAGCAGTGCAATCAAAGGAGAAGGAATTGAATTCCCTAGTGACATCAATTGGAAACCTATTGCCAGTGACCTATCGAGAACAGAGTATTAGAATATCTCATGTTGAAAACTGGTGGTGATGGTGATCGAGTTCAGGTCGATAGCACAGGGAAACGAATTATAATTCAGGGAAAAAGTTATAATCTAGTTGATTTAATTTGTGATATGGTTACAAATCGTAAAGGAATTTCATCATTTGACAATAATCTTTACACCTTTCTAAATGCATCAAACTTCCCCAAAAGTCTTATTGGCAATAAACAAATTCTAAAGAAACTAAGAGAATATAGTCCTCCAACAATACCAACACCATTTAAAAAAGAAGAATATTTAGTATTGGAAAATACTAGCAGCAGCAATGATTTTATAACATCGGTGGCTGCTAGACAAAAGCGAAGACGCATTGATTCACCCTCCAGTGGGCAAAAAGAGAGTGGACATTACACTACGTGTTCGCATTCAAAATGGATGAAGTTTTAAAACATGTCTATGAAAATATTCTTATAGCGGGAAATCTAAGTTCCCCCACAACGCTTTCTAAAGTTGCCTCTGACATAGATAGCAGCACAAAAAAAAGCAAAAGATTATCTAGAAAAGGAACCGAGTTACACACTGCATCGGAATCGCAGGCTTCGTGGAAAACAATATCGACAAACTAAAGCCTTTTTCCCTCTGCATATAATGCAAACGTATCTTTTAACTATAGACGCGATTCAACGGCGTCACAATACACCATACAAATATATTCTAGTGGCAATCAGTGTCTTTAGTCGCTAGGCCTATGCCATTCCATTGCGATCAAAGAGAGGTGTTGAAGTTGCTCAGGCTTTAGAAAGTATTCTTGAACAGGATTGCTATAGAAAAATTCAATCGGATCGCGGTAGCGAATTTGTTAATCCTCATATGCAAAAGGTTCTATTAAAATATAAAACAAAACTCTATCATAGTCACAGTCAGCCTATCATAGTAGTCATAGTCATAGTCAGCCTGCATTGGCTGAACGATTGATAAGAAGGATTCATCTATTAATTTCAAGATATTGCACGCTGAAAAATACTGTTGCTTTTATTCATGATTTAGATAAAATTATGCAAATATACAATCAACGACCACATCGACCCCTGTCCAATGTTGGCCCTCGGGAAGCTCATTGCAGTGAAAATACATTTGATGCTTTTCTAAAGCAATATTCCAGTGAAAAAGAAAAAAATTTTGAAGAAGAAATTCAATGTTGGTGATACTGTTCGAATTAATAGAACCACCAATATTTTTGAAAAAGGGAATTATTTATGGAGCACGGACACTTGTATATTTCTCTACACTTCATTTGTTGAAACATCCCGGAATGGCAATAGCAATGTTCCCCTCCTACGAGTTCTTGAAAGAAAAACCAATCAAGAGCATATTCACCATTACAATATAAAGCATCTTCAGTATATCCCCGTAAACACTTCCTATTTGGAACTCTCTCAGTTAACACTAAGAACTGAATTAGGTGATCCCCTAGCAATAACAAAAGGTTTGGCTGAGATTACATGCCATTTTCGACCCATTCAACAACAAGATGTCTAATAGAAAAGTGGTATTCATTTGTCCCGATATTGACTGCTATGCTAATACTCTTGGCCCAAGACAATTCGGCAATGGAGTGGACTATTACAAAGGTCACTCGTCGGTATCTGGCTACGGTCTTGGCAGTTGGTTTGCTAAGCTGTTTCGCTCTAAACCTACACATCTACCCCTGGCTAGAAAATATATTGTAACGGCTGCGACAGATTTTGCATCCTCTACGCTATACGATTGGGGCTCTGGCAAGGATTTTAAAAAAAGTGCTTCGTAAAATCTTAGGTCCAGTGCGCGAACCCTTGGTGAAAAATTGAAATCTCATCCAAATAGAAAAGGTTAAAAAAGATCGAGAAACAGTGCACCACTCGTCAGTCTCTACTCAGGTCAGAAACGAAAGACATCCCCCCTGTCAAAAAAAAGAAGGAAAAAAACGATACCTAGAGTAAACAGAAATAGAAGCCCCAGGAAGAGAATTGTTAGATAGAAACTAGATTTCTTTTCCTAAGATGTCATATCTACCGCATCAGGATTCCCAACCTTCAGTCACTTCATCTTTAAATCTATTCAATGCAGAAAATGTTGATGTGAGTGTAAAACATGGATACTATGAACAATTTTATCCACAACAACCCCTTTCCAATAATATCCACTTTCAAATTAATTCCAATGATGACTACTTTATGGACATTTCTTCAACAATTATAGATTTGCAAATAAAAGTCCGGAAATCCGATAATACATTGCCAATTCTTGCTGATGGAATATCCTATGAAAATTGTATATTACATAATTTATTTCGTCAAATCAGTGTCTACATAAATGGCACGTTGGTGAGTAGAAGCAACAATCTTTCGAATTAAACAAGCTCCATGCAATTCTTGCTGATGACACCCAAGTCATGTAAGGAATTGAGAGGCTCCTCCAATGGATATGAATATATTACTAATACTGATAGTACAGATGCACTTAAAATGCTTAAACTAGTGAATCACATCTAGTTAGAAAAATATATCAGGAGACATTTAATATACCCCAATGGCTACCACCCAATATTAAAGTGGATATAAAATTAACGCTTGCTCCAACCAATTTCATTTTACGAAAATAACTTGCTGGCAATCCTGATGTAACTCTCTCCCTCACTTCGGCAATACTACATGTACGCAAACAACAGGTTTTGAGTTCTGTTGCTTTGGCAGTGGAAAAACTGAGAGCCAGTGAAAATAATATTAAACTACTTGCTCCTCATAAAATCACCAATCAACGTCATCTTGCCACAGGCTCACGTACCTTCGCCGACTTATCCTTTATCAATGGCGGAATTCCGTCAAAATTAGCCTTGGCATTTGTAAAAGGCGCAAGTGCAATAGGATCGTGGACTGGATGCCCACATAAATTTGAAATGTTGGGGCATTCATCTCTTGTCTGCAAAGTAAATGGAATCCCATTCTACAATCTATCTTTTGATAAATCCTATAGGGCATTGTATATGTTGACCATGAAAACCCTAGATCATGATTCACAACTATTTGAAAATGGTATAACTTAAGACATGTTTACTAAAACACATGGTATCATTGTATTGGATTTGTCTGGCACCCAGGATATGAGTATAGTACGAACGGGGATTGTGCGTTTAGAGTGTACATTTTCCGACCCATTACCAGAGAGTATTGCACTAATATCACTAAATCAATTTGAAACCTATTGGGAAATCCCTCTCGAAGGCAGTGTTCTACTAGACCTTGCACCATGAACACGATTCAAATAATCAATGTATTTAATATGGACCCCTACATGTCCAAATACAGATCTTATTGTCTGCCCTCGGACTTTCTAAGAGAAATTCAAAGTGCCAACAATACCCTAATCATTGTTAATAGCAGTCCGTCGACTGTGAATACTGGTCATTGTTTGTGTATCTTTCAAACTATGAACAAGATTGAATTTTTTGATCTTCTCGGCCCACCCTATACATTCTACACACCCCACATCAGCAACTATATTGTTATCATTGGAAAAACTATTATTCAAAATCGGAAGAGAGTGCAGGATCTGACGACTAAAAGTTGTGGCTTCCATGCGCTACTATATTTTGTGTTCAGATGTCATGGGTATACTTACAAGCAGTTTCTCAACATTTATGTAGACAATTCACGTCTTAATGACTTTATGTTGGAAAATATCCTCTCATATCTGTATAATGTTGATTTTAGTTTCCTACGAGTAAAGTGCTTAAAAATGTTTGTGTGTTTGTTTATTAATAAATGAAAAATGTATACAATAATGTCTTTATTCTTCACTTTAGATTTCTTCTTCTTCGGTGTATAGGCAACTGTGGTGAACCACAAATGCTGTTAAATCATTTGAATTCACTGTATATTGATCTTGATTGGCTGCAAAGTCAGGGTCACATTTTCTACAGTATAATGTAACTTCACTCTTGTTATATCTGTTTATATAGTCAATGATACTATTTGCATTCATATTGTAAAATTCACGTGTTTCAATCTATCTATTTGAAGCAATATCATATACAGTGTTTTCAAATGGTGAATCACATTCGGTAACTGCCAAATAAAAATCACTAGGTTTATAGTCATAATAGGCAGTGTTGTCACAACGATGGAGTAGAAACCGAATTGTCTTGTTACCCCAACAGTTGAATTTTATACTAGATTCTCCCTCCCAAAATAATTTAAATCCACGATTATACCAATCTCGTAGAAATAAACTAAAGTTACGTTTGGGATTCTTTCCAATCATAACGGGGTACGTATTCTCCCACTGATCACATTTGTCATAGTGAAAATTGGAGCATAGATGTCCTCTAGGTTGAGAGTCACAAATCACTTCAAGACATGAATTACATCCTTTAATTTGTACTGCATATCCTCTATGTAATTTACAAGGATGGCATAATTTGCACTTTTCATTATAGTCATCAATAATTGTACAATTCTCACATGATGACCAACTGCCAAGAGTTTACATACATAGTGGACATGTATAGAACATTTTTTGGTTTCCGATGTCAACTCTCTCGCAGCTAAAAAGAAACTGATCTTCGTTTGATAAATTCAGAGGGGAATGGCGGAAGAGTAACTCTGTGACGCTACCTCTTTCGAAGGGGGAGCCATCTACATTGAATGTATGGCAATATTTTCAAAAGTATATCCACGATATTATTCTGCTTTGTTCCAACTAATATATCAATAAATTGAGTATAAGCATTTGAGTCACATCGTAAAAGTTTCATAAAATAGTCCAATGGGAGAGAATCAGTTTTTATTATATTGTCAAGTGTTCCCTGTGAGAATATCCTCCGTTGAAATGATAACTCGAGAAAATTATCATCCAGAATCAAATGTTTTTCCATAATCACAAGATTCGATCTAATTCTCTTTTTCTCAAATTTATTCATTTTTCAATCCTATCACTCTCACTGCTGACTCTAGACTAACCATGAATCGTTAGTCTAACATTCTAACAAAAAGAAAGGGACATTTTTGATTTCGAAACAATTTTATTGTATAATAACAACAATAATATTACACATGTACAATTAGCGATATAGCTTATTGTCCTCAATATGCTTCAATATTGCACTTAAAGCACTTTGAAGTCTATTCACATGTGCTATATCAACTTTTGCAGCGAAGCATAATTGATCCTCCATTTTAAATTTGCTCAAAGATATCACATATATTGCACATACTTCATCCCTTACCAGACAAAGCCGTGATCCTCTCGTTATTTCCACCGCAATGTTTGGGGCTCTTGTATCATTGCTACCAACTCCACTATCAACTTCTAATAGTGTAAACATTCCACTCATTATTACAAATATATCCTAATGAGTAAAGTCAAACTGTTCTCACTCCTTGAATTCTATTCTCACACTAATAACAGCTATAGCAAAAATCCTTCCTTATATCAGTTGCATCACTTCCCGATAGCGGATCAATATATTTCGAAACATCCCCTGATTGGCCTAGAAAGAGACACGTGATCCTGTTACCGTTATCGAATCAATACATTGCCCCGTTAGTATTCAGTGCGCATGTGCAAACTTTATCCCAGAGTCAATACACTTAGAAACACCCCCTGATTGACCTTGAAAAAGGTGTCATTGACCCGTTAGTGGATCAATAAACCATGAATAAATTTTGTCCTGTTCGTATGTAATAACCCATTTCTACTTACCTCAAAATATTATTTAGATCTATTTAGGGGGAAAAGGTGCAAGGGAGGGGAACTGGTAGTCCTCCCATGACTTTTGACTCTTAAAATGGGAACTATAACTTTCAATTTCCAGTCAAATGAGCCCCCTTCAAAGTTTACATGTCCACCGCTTCCATAAAAAAACATTTTATGTTAACAACGGGCAACTAGCATAACTTATGGCCCTTTCTCCGGGGCAATGGGAGTAGCCAACCCCAGAGAAATTGTTCATTTTGTCTTTGGGCTGTTTAAAACAAAATGGACATCTCAAAGTTTTGATCGGCGGAATTTGGGGGAAAGCGTGTAAGGGAGAAGGTCTGGTTCCAATCACGTTTAACTCTTAAAACGGAACTCAATTTCTAATCAAATGAGCCTTTTCCAAAATTTATTCGACCAACCTTCCATAAAAACCATATATTCCCAGGGGCATAATTTACAACCCTTGCCCCTTGGCTCCGGGGGTATTTGTCAAAATTGGAGGCATTGTTATGTGATCTTTGAAATATTTTGAACAAAATAGCCATCTCAGGATTTCAGATTGGATGCATCTAGAGAAAAGAAGATGGGGGGGGGGTATTTTTGCTCAATGATCACGTTTTACTCTTAAAGAAGGAACTACAATTTTGATTTCCAAACAAATGAGCCTTCTCCAAAGCTCATACGAGCGCCCTTTCCATAAAAACCTTATATGCCTCCGGGCATAACTTGAAATCCTTAAACCCGTGCCCAGGATGATTGTGTCAACCCCATAGGCATTGTTATATGATCTTAGGACTGTTTTAAACAACGTGGATATCTCAAAATTTTGATCGGATGCATTTGGGGGAAAGTTTGTAAAGGAGGGGGTCTGGTTCCAAACATTTTGACTCTTTTGCACACTTTCGACTCTTTGTTTCTTGTCCGCAACATTTTTTTCATGTTTCATGGGAATCGGTATTTTACATTTAAATCATAGGTGTTCTCAGTTTCCTTTGAATAAGTTTTTATTCAAAGGATTGAAGAAGAGAAAAAAGGGCTAGCGTCAGAGGAAAAAAACAACAACTTCTTACACTACAAAACTGTAAAGGTAAGGTTTCCAAATTATGTAAAACTCAATGGAAACCTCAGTATGTCCAGAATCAAGTTTTTTGTCTACTTAGTGCAAAGACGAGGAAAATACTAACTCGGATCTAAAACAACCCAAGTCCTATCTCGTTGAAAAAACAGGTCAGGGCTATGAAGTGTTTCTAGACAAATGCCTGCGCAGCCCTGATTTGGAAAAAGCGTTATTTACCCCTATTAAATAAAAACAATTTTTTCTACTGAAAATAAGAGGGGACATTAAAACTTATAAGGAACAAAAATTATTCCATTTATGATGAACATAGCCCCTTTTTCGACCTACGCCCTTTACGTTAAAGTCTAAAAGCTTTTTAAAAATACTTCTTATTTAAATTCTATGGCCCTTGTGTTTGCGCAATCTTTCTTAAAGAATTTTCACAACATGTCAAACTCCTGCGTAAAAAGCATGGGTTAAGGAAGGGGCAATCCCCCTCATACACGTAATAATTTATGTTCGTTTTAAGTTTTAATGCTGCTTCTTATTTTCAGTTGGCAATTTTGTTATTCAATTTCTGACCGTTTCAAATAAAGCCAGAAAATCCTGCTCCCTTCCTGGCAAATTTGCCAGAAATCCTCTTCTGGCAAAAAATATAAAACTCCATATTTTTGTAGATAGGAACTTAAAACTTCCAGAGTAGGATTCTATGATATACTGAGTCTGGTGGTGTGATTTTCATTAAGACTCCTTGGCTTTTTGAGAGTGGTTTCCCTTCTTCGAAAATTAAGCAAATTTTTTTTTCAGGCTCTTATCTTTTGACAGTTTGACAGTTAATAAATTTGTTATAATTACAATCATTATAAAAATGTAATTTTTTAAACGTATCTTCTGTTATTACTGTCCGGCTTTTTTGAATTTTGGTTACCATTGGACAACTTTTGATTTTTGTTCCAATGAGCCCTCTCCCGATATTCTAGGACCATGGGTTCCACTTGATCACCAATGTGAAAAAAAACGTATTCGTGTACTTTGTTTGGCCAAAAATAGTTATAAAACTCCAATCTTTGTAGATAGAAGCTTAAATCCTCAAGAGTAGAGTTAGATGATATGCTAAATCTGATGGTGTGATTTTCATTAAGATTCCTTGACTTTTTGAGGGTGATTCCCCCTTCTTGAAAGACCCAACAAATTTTCTGAGGCTCTTGGCTTTTGACGAGTAAGACTATATTTAATGAATTTGGTATTATTGCAATCAGCATAAAAAGCTGAATTTTCATACGTATCTTCTGATGTCAAGATTCCGTTTTTTTTTATTTTGGTTACTATTGAGCCTAGTCACTCCATACTTGCAGTCTGTTACCACGAACTGTTTGACTGTGAGCAAAACAAGAGAATTCCTAATTTGGGGCAAAAATATATATCGGAGTCATCTCGGTACAAAAAAGATAACCGTTGACCGTGCAAAAAACACATTAATTATTGATTCAACGGGGAAGTGACCTAGGCTTAAGTTTCAGGCAAAATCACCCTGGTCCTGTCTCAGTTTAAGCACAAAATAAGTCCTACCTGACTCAAGTGCAAAAGCGATTGGAGTTCCAAACTATGAAATTTGGTAACTTGAGGCTATAACAAAGCAAGTTTGAGGCCTGATTAGTGCAAAAACGAGCCAAAGCTTGATTTAAAGCCCAGACGAGATATGATCTAATTTAAAGATTTAATTGTAAAAATTATATCTTTAATTGTTTGTAGTGATTTTTGTTCGTTTTAAGCTTGATTTGATATACAGTTTCAGTTTTGCTCATTTAAGATTCATTTAATCATATATTTTAGTTCCTGTTGTATGTTTGTTTGCTTTGATGCTTATTTAATTTCTGTCCTTTTTTGGTTTTATTTATTCTTTAAAAGTAGTTTCTGGTCAAATTGTTCTAGGAATTACTTAGGAAAGTCTAATATGGCCTTTACTTTTCTTTGAAAAATTTCTTTATCCGGAAATTTTTTTTTAATTAATTTCTGTTCGTTTTTGATTGCCAAAATTTCTAAGTTTTTCACCACTCGCCATTCTAAAATGAAATCTGTTTATCAACTTCAAAGTTTCATCAAATTATCAAAACTAATATCAAAGTATCAGAGTAACCCTCGCCCTGGGGACTGGGGTATTCCAACCCCAGAAGCATAGTTATTTGGCCTTTGGACTATTTTGAACAAAATGGTTATCTAAAAGTTTTGACCGGATCCATTTGGGAAAAAGTGAGATGAAAAAGCTGGTTGCTCTTTGATTACTTTTGACTCTTAAATAAGAAACTAGAACTTTCAATTTTTAATCAACTGAGCCCCCTCAGAAGTCAATACGATCATCCCTTCCACAAAAACCTTATATGTTGGCAATAGAACTTGTATAAGTTAGAGCACTTGACCCATGGGTTGTGAATACTTTCTAAGACCCCACTGGCTATACATGACGTACGAAGCTTAGCGAAGAAAGGAAATAATAATTGAAAAATAAAACCCAAAAAGGGTCAGAAAAAGAGGATTTTGTCAGCCAGGGGTAAAATATGAAAATCGAAAAACAAGCAAATATTTCGACAAGGACCTCCGCCAAGTCGTCCTCAGTGCTAAACAAAAAAAAACAACAAAAAAAAACGTGTCTGTTCGGATCTTGTGCAGTAAACTCTAAAAGGTTAGATTCTTGTTGTTGTTTTTTTTTTTTTTTTTTTTTTTAAAGCAAATATTTCGACAAGGACCCAAGAAAAAAAAAAACAAGATTCTAACCTTTTAGAGTTTACTGCACAAGATCCGAACAGACACGTTTTTTTTACCACTGAGGCCGACTTGGCGGAGGTCCTTGTCAAAATATTTGCTTATTTTCGTTTTCATATTTTACCACTGGCTCACAAAATCCTCGTTTTCTCACCCTTTTTTGGTTTTATTTTTCATTTATTATTTCTTTTCCTCTCTTAGCTTCATACGCCCTGGGTTGTGGCAGATTTGTCAAATCCTTGCTTGAAAGTTAAAAAAAGGGGGTAATGGGAAGAGGATGGCTACCCTCTGACCACTTTCGACTCTTAAAACTTTCACTTTTATTAGAACTTTTGATTTCCAATCGAATAAGTGACCTCTGAAGTAATTAAGACCACCCCAGAAAAAGATAACCTTGACTGTACACAAAACCGATCAATTATTGATTTATTGATTCAACGGGGAAGTGAGCTACGCTTAAATTTCAGGCAAAACCACCCTGTTCCTGTCTCAGTTTAAGCACAAGATAACTCTTACCTGACTCACCTGCAAAAGCGAGTGAGTTCCACACTATAGAATTTGGTAACATGAGGCTATAAAAAGTCAAGTTTGAGTCCTAATTAGTGCAAAAGCGAGCCAAAGCCTGATTTAAAGCACAGACAAGATAAGATCTAATTTAAAGATCTAATTATAAAAATTATATCTTTAATTGTATGTAGCGTAGTGACTGTTTGTAGTAATTTTTTTTTGTTTTAAGCTTGATTCGTATATTCAATTTAAGTTTTACTCATTTAAGATTTATTTATTCATTTATTTTAGTTCCTGTTGTATGTTTGTTTCCTGTGATGTTTATTTAATTTCTGCCCTTTTTTGGTTTTATTTATCCTTTAAAAGTAATTTCTGGTCGTTTTGAGTCCGAATTATTCTATGAATTTATTTTTTCTGATTTCATGTTTAATATGGCCTTTACGGTTCTTTGGAAAACTTCTTTATAAGAGAAGTTTTTATTTAATTAATTTCTGTTCGGTTTTGATTGCCAAAATTTCAGGTTTTTCAATATTTGCCATTTTAAATTGAAATCTTTTTATCGACTTCAAAGTTTCATCAAATTATGAAAACTAGTATCAAAGTAACAAAGTATAAGAGTAACCCTTGCCCTCGGGACTGCGCTATTCCAACCCCTGAAGCATAGTTATTTGGCCTTTGGTCTGTTTTAAACAAGATCGTTATCTAAAAGTTTTGACGGGATCTATTTGGAAAAAAGAAAGTTGGAGGGGGGCTGGTTGCCCTTTGATCACTTTTGACTCTTAAAAAAGAAACTAGAACTTTCAATTTCCAATTGAATGAGCCCCCTCCAAAGTTAATACGACCATCCCTTCCACAAAAACTTTATATGTTGGCAAGAGAACTTGCATAAGCTAGACCACTTCCGCCATGAGCTGTGATGGATCTGTCAACCCCTTGGCTAAAATTTAGAAAAAAGTGGGTAATTTGGAGGGGGCTGGTTACCCTCCGACCACTTTCGACTCTTAAAAATTTCACTTTCACTAGAACTTTGGATTTCCAATCGAATAAGCAACCTCCGAAGTAATTAAGACTACCCCCCATCAAAACATTATATCTTAACAATGGCCAACTAGAATAACTTATTGCCCTTATCCCGAAAAGAGGGGGGTTATCAAACCCGAAACTATATTTTTTGACATTTTGACTATTTATAACAAAATGGCTATTTCAAAATTTTGATCTGAAGCACTTGGGAAAAGTTTGTAAGGGAGGATGTCTGTTTCCTATCCCTTTTGACTCTTGAAAGCGAACTAGAACTTACAATTTCCAATCAAATGAGCCCCCTCCAAAGCTTATACGACCACTCCTTCCATAAAAATCTTACATGTTAATAACAAGCAACTATCATGGCTTACATCCCTTACCCGAGGGCTTTGGGGGTTTTGTCAACCTTGGAGGCTTAGTTATTTGACCTCTGGATTATTTTGAACAAAATGTTTATCTTAAAATTTAAATTTCATTCGTTTTGGTGAAAAAGGGTGGGAGAGGGGCTAGTTCCTCTCCAGTTACTTTTGACTCGTGAGAAGGGCACTAAAACCTCTTATTTCCATTTTTTAGATGCAGAATCAAACAAACCTTCTTTTTTTTAAAAAAAACCTCATATTTCATCAATGGGAAACTTGCATAAGCGACATCCCTTGTCCCGGGGGCTGTTGGGGGTTTGTCAACCCCTAAGCTATACTTTTTTTTATTTCTGGACATTTTTGAACAAAATGGACATCTCAAAATTTGGATCAGATACATTTGGGGAAAGAAGCTTGTGAGAGATGGGAGGGGCTGGTTAATTTCAGATTGCTTTTGACTCTTAAAAATTAAACTAAAACGTTCAATGTCCAATCAAATGAACCTCCTCCAAAGTTTATGCAACAGCCCCTTCCATAAAACCTTATATTTTAACCATAGGCAGCTAGCATATCTTATAGCAATTGCCCAAGGGGCTGAGGGTAGTCAACCCTGAAGGCATAGTTTATATAAATTTGGACAATTTTGAGCCAAATGGCTCCCTCAAAATATTGATTAGATCCATTTGGAGGGAAAGGGTGCAAGGGAGGGGAACTGTCCAATCACTTTTGACTCTTAAAATGGGAACTATAACTTTCAATTTCCAGTCAAATGAGCCTCCTTCACAGTGTACACGACCACCGCTTCTATTAAGACCTTGTGTGTTAACTATTGGCAACTACTATAACTTATGGCCCTTGCCCCGGAGCAATGGGGGTAGCCAACCCCAGAGACATAGCTTATTTTGGCTTTGGACGGTTTAGAACAAAATGGCTATCTCAAAATTTTGATCTGTAGCATTTGGGGGAAAGCGTGTAAGGGAGGAGGTCTGGTTCCAGTCACTTTTGACTCTTATTAATTAAAAAAACTTTTTCAGCAAATTAAGTTTTTCAAAGAAAAGTAAAGAACTCCACTAAACCAAAAATGAGCAAAAATAAAATCAAATAATCTACCAAGCGTGAAACTACCACAAATCAGCATCGATAAATAAATGAAACACAAAGCGAACAGAAATTACAATAAATAACCGGGTCAAACTCAAAACGAGCAGAAATTAACATGAGTAGGGCTCAAAACGCCTATGTCTTCCCAAGGCCAGAACATAATTTGCAGTTTACTGAAAAAATAAAAATGATTTTGCTTTTATAACTTTAATAAATTAAATAATATTAACATTTTGATTACTAAATATCAGTATATATATATATATATATATATATATATATATATATATATATATATATATATATATATATATATATATATATATATACTATCACTATACTATCACTTTTGACGCTTAAAATGGGAACTATAACTTTCAATTTCCAAGCAAATGAGCCCCCTTCAAAGTTTACACGACCACCGCTTCCATAAAAACCTTGTATGTTAACAATTGTCAACTAACATAACTTATGGCCCTTGCCCCGGAGCACTGGGGGTAGCCAACCCCAGAGACATAGCTTATTTTGCCCTTGGACGGTTTAGAACAAAATGGCTATTTCAAAATTTTGATCGGTAGCATTTGGGGGAAAGCGTGTAAGGGAAGAGGTCTGGTTCCAGTCACTTTTGACTCTTATTAATTAAAAAAACTTTTTCAACAAATTGAAAAAATTTTTCCAACAAAAAATTTTTCAACAAAAAACTTTTTTAAGTTTTTCAAAAGTAAAGAACTCCACTAAACCTAAAATGCGCAAAAATAAAATCAAATAATCTACCAAGCGTGAAACTACCACAAATCAGCATCGATAAATAAATGAAACACAAAGCGAACAGAAATTACAATAAATAACCGGGTCAAACTCAAAACGAGCAGAAATTAACATGAGTAGGGCTCAAAACGCCTATGTATTCCCAAGGCCAGAACATAATTTGCAGTTTACTGAAAAATATAAATGTTTTTGCTTTTATAACTTTAATAAATTAAATAATATTAACATTTTGATTACTAAATATCAGTATATGCATATTAAACTGAAAATGCACATTCATTTGTATTTTTTTCAGTGAAGTGCAAACTTCGGATTTTCAATCGAATGAGCCCACTCTGAAGTTTATAACACCATCCCTTTCGTATGAAATGTCTCTGGGGAAAAAAGATTGAAGCTTTATGGTCTTTAATATACACAATGCAATAGCTTTGCCTCTGAAAACGGGTGCTGGGCATGGTTAATATGCTTAGCTTAATTCATCCTGATAGTTGAGGAATGCAAGTTATATCTTCTCTTTTTTTTGCTGATTCCAAATAAGTAAAATTTTTGACTTAAAGTTTAAACAGTCTGGAAATATCCAGACTTCAGCATATTTCTACAACGTGATAAACATTTTCATCCTCCCGGCTAATGTTTAGTAGGTGAACTCCCACTTCAACTGGCGGTAGAAAATTTTCCAGAGATAAATAAAATGAAATCTGGAGCATTTTATATTCTGTCAAAGAGGGAGCAG
Source organism: Artemia sp. Qi Xiang Cuo (assembly GCF_049724085.1). NCBI lineage: Eukaryota > Metazoa > Arthropoda > Branchiopoda > Anostraca > Artemiidae > Artemia > Artemia sp. Qi Xiang Cuo. Next base: position 87,535,635 of record NC_142797.1, read on the forward strand.
CAAACTAATAAGGAGAATCTGCTTAAGTTAAGGAATAAAAGACGCGAGACCATTGATACAATATCCAGCAACCAGATTACGAATACTGACAGTAAAATTTAAAAAAGAATCAACTAAAAGAGAAAATCAAAAAGATACACCATTCCTAATTCATGTAATCAGTCTGTAATCACATACAATTTTACTTACGGCAACTAAAATTAATATTAGAAAGATCATCTCAATGCAACCTCTCAAATGCGACTGAAAAATCTCTTAGAATGATGCTTAAATTTTCGCAATTTAATGCAAATGCTTCAAAGTTTTTTTTTTAGTTTTGTCTTTCTTTTTGCAGAGCATGTTTGTTTAAAAAAAAGATGAGTCATTGTAATTAGTATATTCCATTTAAGTCATAAGTGTTTCCAGTTTCCTTTGAATAAGCTACCATTCAAAGAAATGAAGAACAAGAAATAAATGGCTAGCGTCAGAGGAAAAAAACAATGGCTTCTTACACAATCATTTACACTCTAGTGTTCTCGATAATCATGTTAGTAGCAGATTTAGTAAAGGGCGATGTGTCTATCATGTTTCATCATTATTATAGCAGCTGCTTCATATAAAACAGATGGTAGGGCAAATAATTTGGAACATTAATTCCACGGAAAATTTTTTAAAAGTACAAATAAATATCGCAAGTGCATTTACGACGCACAAAACTGTAAAGGCAAGGTTCTCAAATTTTGTATACCTCAATGGAAACATGGAAATGTGCAGAGTGAAGTTTTTTGTCTACTTAATGCAAAGACGAGGAAAATACTAAATTGGATCTAAAACAACCTAAGTCCTTTCTCGTTGAAAAAACAAGCCCGGCCAGAGCTATGAACTGACTCAAGAAAAAAGCCTGCGCAGACCTGATTAGGCTAAGAAGCGTTTTTTACCGCTATTAAATAAACAAAACAAGGTTCTTGTAACTGAAAGTAAGGGCAACATTAAAATGTAAAACAAACAGAAATCATTCCATATGTAAAAGGGACGGTCCCATCTTCAATGCTTTGCTCTTTACGCTAAAGTTTTTTATTGTTTAAAAAATAGAGTTGTGAGAAAGAGTAAAACTTCAGCGTATTGAGGAGGGGACAGCTCCTTTCGTAAACAGAATAATTTCTGTTCGTTTTAAGTTTTAATGTCGCTCCGTACTTTTAGTAAAAAAAAGTTTTTTTATATTTAATTTCTGAACGTTTTTAAATTAATAAAGGTTTTGATTTTGGCTCCGCGTACATGAAAAATTAAAACAAAATTTGCATATTAATTTTACTTTTTTTGGTTAAATGGCTTTCTCGAAAGTTGTTTAATTTTGTTTACGATCGTTTTTAATTGGTAATAAATATACGTAACTTACGAATTAACTTAAGTAACGAACTTCTATATTCGTATATTTTTATCACGTTTATTAGAGGGTTTGTCCCCTAGTCAATACCTTGCTCTTTACGCTAAAGTTCAAATTTTGTTCCAATTCTTTAAGATTGGCCCCTTAATCACAAATGCCGTTAATTATAATAATAGTTCTTATGAAGGTACTAAAAAAAGTTTTAGCATAAAGAGCGAGGTATTGACTAGGGGACGAACCCAATCATATACGCAATAATTTCTGTTCGTTTTAAGTTTTGATGTTGCTCCTTACTTTCAGTTGAAAAACTTGTTGTTTTTTTAAAATTTAATTTCTGATTGTTTTTTTAAATAGTGCTGGGAAATCCGGTGGCCCCTTCATAGCAATGTCCATGGGCGCCAAAAGAGGGGGGAAAGGGGGGGGGGGCAGGAGGGGTCCAAGCCCCTTGGAAATTTGGAAGTTTTAAGTAATTATAAGGAAACCAAAAGAAAAAAGGCAGAATAAGGAAAAACCATGGAAAAAATATGTGTTGCCCCATCGTTGACTTCCTGCCAATAGATATTGACCCTAGAACGAAATTGTAAGAACCTAACTGTTGATAACATTAAATCAAAAAATCAGCTATTTATGGCGATGCTAAATATGTATTTATTTATTTGTAATTAGTGCAGTTATTAGTACACAGGAAACTTCGTATAGTTAAAGAAAACACAAGGAAAACAACTTAATAAGGGGCAATTTCAGTAAAAAATTGCCATCAACTTTTGCCTGCATTGCCAGAGCATCCCATGAGCTTATATATGAAGCCACTATAATCAGAAATGTTACCCTTGAACGGAATGCAGATCCTTTTTGTATTTTTCCCCCTGTTTTTTGTTTTTTATCATCATTTATCTATTTTTTCAAGAGTGATTGTATTTTTCTAGTTGTCGCTTTCAAAAAGATTTAATTTGTTACAGTTATGAAGTATAAAGGTGTCAAATATATTGGGTTTTGGTATCAAAACTAGATTGAAAATATGGAATTAAAATTTATTTGATTTTCTTAATCTTAGTTTAATGTTTTACTTTGAACAAACTACTTTGATTATGCGTTACTTCTTATAAATTAAATAAAAAAAACAAGTTTTTTTTAACTGAAAGTAAGGAACAATGTTAAAACTTAAAACGAAAAGAAATTCTTCCGTATATGAAAGGGGCTGCCCCCCCCCTCAACACCTCACTCTTTACGCTAAAGTTTTTATTGTTTAAAAAAATATAGTTTTGAGAAAGTCAAACTTTAGCGTAAAGAGCGAGGCGTTGAGGGGGGGACAGCCCCTTTCATATGTGGAATAACTTCGTTCCTTTCGTTCCGTTTTAACGTCGTTACTTTCTTTCAGTTAAAAAACCTTGTTTTTTTTTAATTTTTGAACGTTTTTGAATTAGTACAGGTTTTGATTTTGGCTTACCGTACATAAATAATTACAACAAAATTTTCATATTAATTTTACTTTTATTTGATTACATGGCTTTCTCGAAATTTGTTTAATTTTATTTACGAACGTTTTTATTAGTAATAAATATACGTACCTTACGAATTAACTTACGTAACGCACTTCTATATTCGTATATTTTTAATAAGTATATTAGGGGGTTAGCCTCCTACTCAATACCTTGCTCTTTAAGGTAAAGTTCGAATTTTGTTCCAATTCTCTAAAAATGAACCCTTAATCACAAAGGCCGTTAATTAGAATAAATAGGTCTTATGAAAGTACTAAAAATATTGGGCTTAAAGAGTGAGGTATTGACTAGCGGTTGAACCCAATCATATAAGTAATATTTTCTATTCGTTTTAATTTTTGATGTTGCTCCTTACTTTCAGTTGAAAATCTTGTTTTTTTATATTTAATTTCTGATCTTTTTTAAAAAATGCTGGGAAATCCGGCGCCTCCTTCATAGCAATGTCCCTCCCCCCTTGAAAACTTTCTTTATTGAAAAATCCTCCCACATAACCCCCCCCCCCCACTACCAGAAAAAATCCCCCCTGAAACCGTCTTTATGCTTCCCAATAACCAATACTATATGTTAACATTGGGTAAAGTTCATAACTTTCAGCCCTCACCCCGGGGACTTCGGGGGATTAAGTCATCCTAAGAGTCATAGTTATCATATTTTTGACCATGCTGAACAAAATGGCTATCTCAAAATTTTGATCGGGTGACTATGGGAAAAAACTGTGCGTGGGAGGAGGCCTAGTTGCCCTCCATATTTTTTTGTCACTTAAAATGGGCACTAGAACTTTTAATTTTCTTTCCAATGAGCCCTCCAGCAATATTCTAGGACCACTGGGTCAATACCATCACCCCTGGAAAAAAAAATAAATAAAAAAAAAATAAACACACATCCGTGATCTTTCTTCTGGCAACAATTACAAAATTTCACATTTTTGTAGATGGGAGTTTGAAACCTCTACAGTAGGGTTTTTGATACGCTGAATCTAATGGTATAGTTTTCATTAAAATTATACGACTTCGAGGGGGACATTTCCCTTTTTTAGAAAATCAGACAAATTTTCTCAGGCTCGTAGCCTTTGATGGGTAAAACTAAACTCAATGAAGCTTATATATTTGGAATCAGCATAATAAGCCAATTCTTTTGGTATATCAATTGATATCAAAATTCTGTTTTTAAGAGTTTCGGTTACTATTGAGCCGGGTCACTCCGTACTTAGAGTTCATTACTACGAACTGTTGGATTACCCATCAAAATCCAAACAGGGATCATTGAAATATTTATCGTTTTTCTGCGTTACCAAAAGTACTGAATTCATATAACTTTACAGTTTCATGAAATGTAATTAAACAAATAGAAAGGGTTTTCAACTGAAGTAAGGAGCAAGTTTAAAACAAATATAAATTACTCTTTATATAAGGGGGATTGCCCCCTTCTCAACACCTTGCTCATTAAACAAAAGTATTTTTAGTGCTTTCAAAAATCTTATCTTTCCAGTTGCAAATTTTCTGAAAAAAAAATTAGGAAAAAAGTCAAATTTCACAGTAAAGAGTAAGATGCTAAGGAGGAGACAGTCCCCTTCATATAAAGAATAATCTGTTCAAATAGGTTTCAAATCTGTTCCTTGCTTTCAGTTGAAAAGATCTTTTTTTATTTAATTTCTGATTGTTTTCCAAATCATTCCCAAGCCTAACCAAGATATAATTTAAGGTACATGTCCGTTAAATCCCTGGTTAATTGCTTTTAAAATTTGTAAATCAATAATTTTACGTTCATTAGTACCGTCCTACGTTTAAATTTTTGATAAAATTTGAATATGCTTAAGAAATTGGCTTAAGAGGAGACCTTAATGCACAAAAAGTGGGTGGTCGATATTGGAACCTCGAAATTAAGACTTTCTTTTTATATTGGCTTAAAAACTAATGCTATAATTGGACCAGGCGACCCAATACACAAAAAGCAACTGACAGAAAATACTGATTCATCCGTAAAAACGACAGAAAAAAAGTATTGAAATACACTTTCGCCCTAACGGCTTAAAAACTAAATCCATAATTTTCTAGGCCAGAGGGACCTGAATGTAAAAAAAAAGTCTCCAATGTGATGGGCCCACAGGAATGAGACCCAATAGAAGGTCAGAAAACTTTTTTTTTTCAAATATGTTTAATAATAATATAATTATGTCCTATGCTCAAGGGAGACTCGATGCACATGAGAAAAACGCCAAAAATTGGTTATCTGATGATTGGGCGTTACAAAAGGGCTAAACTGTTTTTTTTGGAACAGCTTGAAACTTTTTACTCAAGATAACAGCTATTTACTCTAAAGTGAGTACTTTGCAACAAGTCTGAGTATTGCTTCTCAAATTGTTTGCACCCTGCTCCTTACTTTTTTTCTTCTTCTAATGCAGTGTAAACAAGACGAACTAATTGAAGGTAAAGTATCGATATTTTACTGACTAAGCATTTTTCATGGGTGTAACTCGAAATAGTTAACACGGTACCGTCGGTATGGTCTCAGTATATTTAAACTGGTATCTTGTACAGTGCACTGGCCGTCGCGTACAGCGCACTCTTTTTATTTATTGAAATTGTAAGAGCAGAAGAAGTAATTAGTCAGTGACGCAGGGACCGTTATCTTTCAAGGGGTGGCTCACATTCGCTGCAGTTGGTTTGACGGTTGGTACTAGGGTAATTGGGGACGCTGATAACGAATATCGGGGTGCACAAGTTCGCACGCGTGTAGAACATGGTAATTTTAGCCTAAAAATTCAAATTTGGCCTATAACGACGTCATACCGCTCTTGATTTTATTTACACGGTAAAATAAACTGAACATTTTATAAACTTGACATATTCTGAATTCCAAGAGCAAGTACTTTTGCCTAGTGTTTTTAGTTTTCCCCCACAACCTTTATTTTTTTGTTAACCCTTATTTAATTTTGAAAACAAGGTGTTTAAATATACTTTTTCTTAGCTTTTTTTATTTTTTTGAAATTTTTGCTTCTATAAGTATATTTTTTTATGCTTTATTTGCATTCTGCTCGTTATTACGAATCAAACCATGTACCTATTTTTTTTTTTTAATCTTAATCATTTAAAAAATATTTATTTTTTTAAATAACGTCATAGTTTTCAGAAATTGGCCTACAATGACAAAGTTCTTTTCTAATTTTTTTTTTTTTTTTTATCTGTTAAAAAAAATGAAAACGAATCAAACTGCTCATCATTCAAACCATATGAATGTCCTTTACACGTTTTTAATAAAAAAAAAGTCTAGACTTGAATCTGCAAAAATATACAAGCGTTTGAACAAGAAAATCCCCCCCCCCAGAAAAAGAAAATTTTCTGAATAGTGGCGTTTTACGCGAAATCGGAAAAAAAAACAGATGCCTAGTTCTGTGATCACATGCGCGAATTTGGTGTATTTTTTATGCTTTATTTGAATTCTGGTCGTCATTACGAGTCAAACCATGTGCTTTTTTTTCCAAAAAATCTTAATTCTTGAGCAACAATTTATTTTTCTGTAGTATTGGATACAATCTGGCTTACGTAGGCGCATATACAAGCCTCAAGGTGGCAAAGCCGTGTGAACTTATGGTGCAGAGGTGACTAAGGCTGATTTAAGGTACTATTTTTTTTAAATCCCAGCCTAGCAGGGGCCAATGATCCAATCAGTTAGATTGGGTCATGACCACTGATGTAGCAGACGGTAAATGTCATGATCAGCTGAAATTATGGTTTTGACGACTGCATTAGCAGTTTAATATCATAGCAAATAAAAAATCAAATATTTAAAACTGAACATAAAACGGTGGCTCAAATCTCTTTTTCTTCTTCATCTTCGTCTTGAGGCTCGTTCTGATTCACATCGGAAAGTAGGCATTTTTGAGGGTCAGCTCAACACTTGCATGCGCTGTCACAGAAACCTATTTTGAAGCATTTGCAGTGCGAGGCACACTTCGTCTTGTCACAGTTGCAAAAAGTAAGTGATGCTAACCCATGCAGCATCGCAGAAACTAGGTATGGCTTTAGTTCATGATCTTCAATTCTCCAGCCTATATCGGTAGCCTGAGGTAAATCAATACAGGGCTTGTGGCTTAGGATCCAAATCAGTGACTGGAAAATGCACCTTTTCAACTGAAGCAGAAACGAGATATCAGTTGGTGGTAAACGCCGCAAATCCTCCAATCTTGAGTACAAAAGTGCTTGAAGATCATTCAGACTATTGAAGTTAGTCGTACTTCTGCCATACACTGTAACCACACTACAGACGTTGACTACACCATTACTTTGCGCAGATGAAGGCTTCTCTGCAAGGGCTCGAACTTCATCACCTAAAGACCGCAACAAAGTTCTGAAAACTTCGCAGTTCGACAAAAGCGGACCTTTCCAATTCAATACAGAAAGATTGTGGTGTCACATCCACTCAAGCTGTGGACAAGCGGCAACGCGTTGCCAAATGTTATTCCTAATTTTTGTGCTGCCGTATGCATAGGTTTGCAGTGGCACGGATGCTTAACCCAGAGCTGCTTGAGGCCGAGACTAGCAAGATACTGGAAGTAGTATACAGCTAGTAAGACGATATCAATATCGTTGGCTTAAATTATCACAAGTGTGCTCTTTCGTCATGCAGCAATTGCTGTGTGGTATAATACCCGAGTGTCTGCCTCCTCAAGGCAAGACGAGATATCGTCATCAACAGGTCTTCCATGAGGCGTAATGGTAACGCCTCTATGTAGACTCTAGAAACCTCCAGCGAGATGAACCATCAGACAGGTCGGAATTTTGTACTCCCAGACCTCGAAAAGAACTTTCAAGAGTCGATCTTTTGCTGAGCGACTACTGAGAATCCCGTACCAGAGTGTTGCAACTTTGCGGAAGGAAGTGAACGGGCTGGAAATATTTCCTTTAGGAAAGCCTCTTCTTTCTTGACAGCCAGATGATTCTTTGAGGTTGAACGAGTAGTCACTATGGGTTCTATCGTCACTAAGACCGTCATGCCTGTCACCAACCAAATGGATAGACTGAAAAGCTTGGGGTATGCTCCTAAGAATCCCATCGTAAACTCTTATTCCAAAATCTGCTAGCGTCTCATTTTGTTCTTGTCGGTAACATCTTATGACACTCATTATATCAACTATGTAGTCAGATTGAGGAGAGTCTTCAAAAAGCGTATGTAAAATAATTTTTGGCCATGACTGCAAGCCAGACTGTTGCAGAATGTAGTTCAAGGCTGCTGACTTTGCACCAGCACGTAGCTGAGGCTCCCTTCGACTTGATGATAATGCTGCAAGTGAGGCCGGATATGTCTGTAGCTCGTACTTCAGCAGCTCACAGAGGAACGAAGTTTGTGTTGAATTTCTAAGACGCAGAGCTCTTTTAAGCAGCTCAGTTTCCCCAAAATATTTTTTTCGTGGCTCTTTTTTTTGGCAACAGAGTTGAAAGTTTGTACTGTGCCAACTTTTACTTTCTTGGATGTCACGTCGAGATATGAGCTCATGGCCTCGAAGCCAATGTCTTGAAAGTTCACCAGACTATTTGCTACGGCTTCTGGAGCTCTATCCCTTAAGTTGTACACCTCTGTTCTCGTCGTCTTGAATAGGTGTCCGAACAATTCTACCAAGTCCATAACCCGATGTTTACCTTTTACTGTCAGATTTGTAAACGCAATGGTAATTTCATGATACTTCAATGCCTCGTCATCCATATTCAGGTTTGCTTTCAGCGTTCGGGTGGCTGTTGCGAGAAAGGGGAGAGTAGCCAGATATCGATCCCTGGCATTTTCATTCGTTGTCGCACCAAAAACACCAGAAACTCTTTGATGACCTTTGATGTCCAGATTCACGGTCGACTCTAAACCAGATCGTATGCAATGCTGCAAAACAGCATGATTGTTTTCCTAACAACAAAATTGCCTCTTACAAAATCTCTGTGAACTTCTGGCGCTTTTTCAGGTAGGCTTAGCATTTCTTCTAGGTAGTTAAGCGCAAAAGCGGCGTATTTATGGTTTCCGGATGCGAAGAAAATCTTAATCATCTCTTTTGTGGCGTTTAACTGTGATCCCTAGTCCGCGGCTCTTTAAGCAAAAAGATAGTCGTCTCCGGTACTGTACCGGGAGTAAAACACGATATATTTGAAATACCAAAATAAAGTTCCTTCTTTAATTCGGACTCCTATAATTAAGCTAAATCTAGTTTCAAAAATGAAAAAGTCCTTAATCAGCGAAAACAAGAAACTGCAGTCTTTGGATTTCGCTAAGACAGTGAGCAATAAGAAAAGTGCTACGCACAATTTTTTTAAGGACGTTTAAAAGATAAGAACCGTGTGAACGCCTTAATCATCAAAAATATTTAAGACTTATTATTGGACGAGGGTTCGCGTCCTTGGGGCACGTGAGCCAATGGCAGGCAGTCCCTAGAGCGCAGGACGAAAGAACTGCGTTTGGGAGTGGGGTAAATGTGTTTTTTAATTTGAATGTTAAGTTAGATCTAAGAGAGTTCGTACCGCAAATAATCTCGGTCACCATTTATTGTCTTTGAAGTGACCCATTGCTGTACAACTAAGCATGTAAGTTTAATAAATCTATTGTCTTTTTATAAGTGTTCGTTTCTCTTGTATGTCTGAGTCTAGTCCGATAATAGGTAACTAGTTCGCCAGTCTCCAAGGTAAATGCTCCCAAAGGAATCTGATCTCCAAGCGGCGCTATAGGAGAAATCCCTATCACCACGAGCGAGCCTTCCCTAGTACCACAAATAATCCTTCAAGAGTACACATGGCGCGTGTCGGTAGGATGGAGGAAAACTGCGAACTAGTTAGGCTATTTAAACTGCGTAATTCAAGTTTAATTTTGGGAAAGATAAAGAAATATAATAAAATTGTTTTGGCATATAACGGCTAGGATACTATTGGAAACCCATTTTATATCATTATTTATATTAGCCAACCCCAAATTATGTTATGAAAAATTTAATAAAATTTGTTATAAACGAAAAAAAAAAAACGAAAATATGGAGGATCTAAATGAATTACTAATAGTGCAAAAGTTAGTCGCAAAAAATATAGAAATTGCGAAATCTATCCCGGAATACAATGGTCAATCAGATATTGACGAATTTAATATCCAATTGACCCAGTTTGTACAATTAACAAAAACAGACGTTGGAGCGTTAAAAGACATGCTCCTACTACGATTAAGAGGCCAGGCCTTAACCTTTCTAAAACAGGTCGAGCATACCATAGGAAATAACGCCAACTTGCCAATACATACTGTTGATGACTTTTTAAAATCATTCAAAGAGAGATTTATAGAAACCAGTTCAATAAATAAATTAAAACATGGAGTAGTGAACTTCGACTTTTCACAATATATAAGTAAATATCTTGATAATATCCTTATTTCCTTAGAAGCAATATATGGACATTGTTCGGGGCTACTTTATGACAAAATCAGTCTAAACACCTGTGTGCAATGTCTACCCCCAAAACTATATCGAGTAGTAATATCCAAGAATATTCAGACATTGGACCTTGAGGTACAAGAGTTAGAGCGACTAAGTGTATTTTATAACATTGTCGATCATAATAATAATGCGAAAATATTAAAAATCGGTGACTCACCAGCGCCCAGAATCTACAAGGGCGATCAGACATCCCCCAATATATTTCCAAGGGATAACTCCACAGTAACACAAAGAAACGAAACGCCAAAGCCCGCAAGGCAGAAAACAGTACGTTTTCAGCCCATTAACCCTACAATAATAAGGTGCTATAACTGCAATCGTGTTGGCCACATAGCAATAGAGTGCCACTACGTCACCAATCCCATACCAAGAAATGCTGTCGGTAATACGCAAAATTACTTTAACCATTTGTTCAGAAGAACAAATATTAGCACCGGTCGTGCAATAGGCTCTAGAAAGGGGGGATTGCGCCAATCAGTACCTTATAATGTGTACCAACCACATCTGTATAGCCCTTTCCCCAGCAGGCAAATTAATTACCGGTTTGAAAACCCAAATACTCGCCAAGGCCAATATAATGCGAGAATGCAATATAAAAATCATGAAAATTTGCCGATGAGAAATGAAAATTTTACAAGCCAACGGCACTAGCAAACAGCGCCAGCAAATAGCACTGAAACGAGACATCCACGCTACCATAATAATACATGGTAAATACTGGCAGAAGCAAATATGCCTACGGAGCCGAACACGTTCGAATACCTACTACAGGCACGGAGAACGGAAATAAAGTCTCAGTAACACGCTTCAGGCCCCTCAGAAACAGAAGATGGACCCCGAGGGTGCCAGGAATATTTAATAGGTCCAATACAACACGAGTGCCTTCTTGTAGTGATATTATTAACAAGTTAACTATATTTAATGACTTTTTTGTAGAAAACGTTTACTTTACGGCCTTAATTGACAGTGGAGCTACTGTAAATATCATAAACTCTTGCGTATTTAATACGTTGCCTCTGCACATTAGGCGACAAAAGAACCCTAATAATCCCAATTTAACAAGTGTTACAGGCCATAAATTAAACGCAAAAGGGTCAATTTGACTAAAAGTAAAAAGAGACAACAGAACCTTCATGACAAATTTTATCATATGCGATAATCTCCCATATGAAGCAATTGTAGTGTAAAATTTTATAAGGTCTAATACACTACTATGAGACCTGGCCGACGAGAAGTTCGTATACCAAGATAAAGTAGGGGAAAGTATTTCTACCTGATGACATCGTAACATAGGTTAAGAAGATAACATAACAGTAAACAAAACTTCTAGTAGTATAATGTCGAAGTATTTTGAACCCCATGTCTCGCAAAGACATGGCATAATTGGAAATTTGTTCAATTATCCTGAAAGATATCGCAGAAATGAAGCAAACTTAAATAATAACGGTATGGAATCTGCGAAAATAAAAATAGGAGATATGCGACAGTAAAGATCAAATGAAATTAAGAAAATAGTGGAATTGTGGAAAAACATAATACAACCCCACGTGACGCCACAGGACGCCGCAACGGCGCATCTTAGAGCCATTAGGAATCTAATAAACAATGAAAATAAAGAGAAATATGACGGATTTACTATAAGAAAAACAAAAGTCCCTCCCAAACCAATGCAAAAAATCCAAATATCACAAATGATCGAGCCAGTAATTAGCAAATCAGAAATATGGTTTGCGACACCGTCTGAAATACCTGAAAATCTGTTATGCGAGGACCAGATTATATCTTATGACAAAGGGGAAGGTTTTATTTGGGTAACCAATAACCATGAAAACGATACAATTACAATTAAAAAGGGGACTTGTTTAGTCCAAATCGAGGTTTTAACGGAAAATGATTTAAATACATGGGAAAATTCTAAAAGAAACCTAGTTAACGGTATTAAAACTTCAAATAACGAATATCCTTTGACTAAATCGCAATTTTTAAACAAATTTAAATTGTATCATATTACGTATTTGTAACTTAATAAAAAATTATGCGAATTATTTTGTAATTTTAAGTATTTATTTTCTGCATCTGAAAATGACATCGGGATGATCCCATTTTATCAGCATTCAATTTTAACGACTGGTAATCCCGTAGCAAAACAGCCATATCGCGTGCCATATAAGCACAAAGAGTGGTTAAAAAATAAAATCCATGAATTAGAAAGGAACGAGATTATACGCCCAAGTATAAGTCCGTATAGTGCACCAGTAATCTTAGTGCCAAAAAGAATGGAGATTTTAGACTCGTTGTAGATTATAGGGCTCTCAACAAACAAGTAGTTAGCGATAAATTTCCTCTACCAAGAATAGACGAAATTCTTGACTCAATTTCAAGCAAAAACAAAATGTTTACTTCTTTGGACCTTACCCAAGGCTACCACCAAGTGAAAAGAGCCGAAAAGGATGTCCATAAAACTGCATTTTCAGCATCCGAATATGGATCTTATGAATACTTGAGGGCACCATTTGGGCTTAAAACAAGTTCAAGCGCGTTATGTAGACCCCTGTTGCACCTGTTAAGAGGATTAAAGAATATAATTCATTTTGTCGATGATATCATATGCGTGGGGGAAAACACTGAGCAGCACTTAGCAACCTTAGCTAAGGTGTTAGAGAAGTTCAGGCAAGTCAATTTAAAATGCCAGTCCGAGAAAGTGAACTTATTTCTACCCAAAATCAAATTTTTAGGAGTAGTAGTAACAAAATGCAAGAGATCTACAGACCCTGATAAAATAGGATGTATTGAAAACTCCAATTACCAAAGACCCATAACATAAGGTAGTTGCATGTCTTGCCTTACAGTACATTTTAAAAAATGCGTACGCAATTATTCACACATTGTAAAGCACCTCTCAGACTAGAAGAAAGGAACCTCACATAGGGTTACCTGTTCCCAGGAAGCTCAAACTTCCCTAGACCAACTCAAAAAGGCGCTCACTTCTGAACCAATTTTATCACTCCCTTATTTCGAAAACGGAAAATTCATCGTTACCACTGATGCTAGCTCAAAGGGAATAGGCGCTATCCTTTCGCAAACAATCCCAGTAGAAAACCCTAACCCTCTACAGGGAACACCTAAACAAATAGAAAAAGTTATATGCTATTCAAGTAAAACTCTATCAAAAGGCGAAAGTAGTTATTCCGCCACAAACTTAGAATTATTATCTATTATCTACCACTTGGACAAATTTAGACATTATTTAATTGTTATAAAATTTATATTGCGATCAGACCATAACCTCTTGCAGTACCTGCAAACATTTAAAACCCAACGTGCATTCGAGCTAGATGGATCATGAAGATCCAAGACAGAGATTCTGACTTTGAACATTGAAAGTGGCAACAAAATGAAGATTGCGACTTTTTGAGTAGATATCCAGAAAATGATCCGTTGGAAACTGAAGAAAATGAAGTTAATGCTATCAATGCTAAAAGCAAACATGGATATAAGAAAAACAAAGTCAAAGACGCAGTAAAAGAAAATAAGATTAACTATTGTCCCTTGTCTTTGGAAAATATAAAAAGAAAGCAAAAAAAAGGACAAAATGTGCGTAGCACTAATTGATTATTTTGTGAATGATGAGGCGTTACCGTATAAATTCAAAACTCTTATAAAAGAGATAGATAATTTTTACTACGACCTTGATGAAGAAATACTGTGTAGAATTGTGACTGCTGAGACAAATAGAAACCAAACGTCGATAATCCCTGTATTACCACAAAACTTGATAGGGCCTGCATTTGAATCTTTTCATTCGGACACAGGTGGACATTTAGGAGTTATGAAAACGTTCCATAAGCTAAAACAATACTTTTACGTACCATCGGCACTGACAAAACTTAAAGAATTTTTAAGTACATGTGAGGAATGTAATTTGAGAAAAATCCCCCCCGCTTATCCGTATCCCCCAATGGGAAGGGTCCCAGTAGCAAAGTACCCCTTCGATATTATCTTATTTGACCTGTACGGGACAAGTGGAGGCTTACCTGTTTCTAGCAGAGGCAATACTTGTATTCTTTCAGTTGTGGATCATTTTTCCGGAGTTACTTTCGCAAACTCATTGAAAAATCAAGGTTCATGTGCAGCATTTAGTGAGTTAGAAAAATAAGTTGTAAGTTTCATCGTTCCTCATAAAACTTTTAATGAAAATGGGAGCGCTTGCGTCGCACAAATAACAAAATATTTAAGGATCTTCCTTAATCTGGAGAAACTGGTAACCGCACCGTCCCACCCACAAGCCAATGGCAAAATATAAAACAGACATAAAATACTTTCGAACGTTATAAGTATTTATACGAAAGACAATCGGAGCGACTGGGATAAATTCTTACCTTATTTAACCAACGTAATAAACACTGCTTATTCCTAAACAACCAGAGAAAATCCATTTTATTTACTTTTTGGTCGATATTTTAGAATCCCGTATTATGAGATTATTGAATCTCGGCTATATTATAACGACTCAGAAGATTATAAACAAGAATTCATTAATAGAATGAGGAAAACTTATAAAACAGTTAGGTAAGAATTGGAAAAATGTAAAATAAACCAAGAGCTAAGAAACCAGCCCAAAATTAAAGGGAATATAGATTTCAATGTAGGAGACTTCGTTTACCTAAAGAACGAGACGAACACGGAAGGAAAAAACTTTCCAACAAATATTCTGGGCCGTACAGAATAGTCAAAAAGTACGATACTGAATAGACATTTAAACTGGAGAACCCCGAGAGTTGGAATACCTACCAGGCGCATGTTAGCCGAATAAAAACAGCCAAATTTCAAGAGAGATGGGTCTCCCATCCCGCGTCGACTGATTCGTCAGATTCGGACAATGAGCCCCCTAGGTCAAGACTGGCAGAGCTAAAACCCTTTAATTTTAAACGGGATTATTTTGAAAATGAAAGTGATGAACAAAGCTTTGAAGAATTTTTGGCTATGGAAAATCTAGTTATTCCAGAGAAAAAATACCTGACACCAGTAAGAATCCGAACGCCAAAAAGCCCAAAAAATTATTCATCGGAACACGAGTTAGACTGAGATTATACAAAATACCCAAATAATACATGATTCACCTATAGAATCTATACACCCTGTACCCACCCACGAGATCACTACGAGCTTGGTTCCAATACAAAACACCTCGACAGGCCCTTGTCATTACATGACGACTTAAAAAGAGCTGTAGAAACCCCCGGTATCACTGTAAAGAAAACTCCTCTCAAAGAGTTAATTAAAACAAGCCTGCGAGAAGCTATGAATTTAATAAATTTTCCCATAAAAACGAGTCAGAGTACAGTGCCAAGTACTAAAACTCCAAAGGATGACCAGCAAGGTAGATATCATGATATAACTGTGTCCACGGTCAAACCTAAACACGACTGGACGTGGTCTTCACGGAGAGAATCCCTATTGCAAAGAATGCCCCATCCCCCTGAAGACATGGCCTTCAAACACTGTAGGAACCCCGCGAAAACTATTGAGTCCCCCCAAAGCTCGCATGAATCTTTCAAATCCCCCGAGTTGAGAACTCAAGGCGAGAACTTAGAGAATAAACCTTCTACTTCCAGAGGAGCAGAAATTTACGAAGGAATGGCAGGTGATACCACAAAAAGTGCCACCTCTAAAAGTTCCAATCCAGATTCGTCGGCAACCAGTTCTGAAGAGTCTGAAGTCGAATCAGACCAAATAGTAGATAAAGAAATAGGGAAAGCAAGGCCGACCTCAGCAGCCGCAAACTGTAAACAAACTAAATGAAAAGGCCAAGATTTTTTTAAAAAGCAATACAAAAAGTTTGACCTTATTTCGCTAGACAACCCGAAAAAGAAAAAACTGCAAGAAACAGAGGAGATAATAACGACACAGTCAGGTAGAACTGTTAAAAAACATGACAGATTGAAATATACCTAATTAATGTAAATAAAATTTTAAAATATAGTAATTTAAAAAAATAATAAATTAAAAATGTTTAATTTGAAGTTAACAAATTAAATATTAATGAAAAAAAAAATAATAAAATAATACGATTACTTCAAAACATTTTATGATAAAATAAAATAAAAACCGGTTCGAAGCACGCGTTATACTGAAAACGAGAACTCGCGTTGGACCATGTTCTGTGGGACGCCTGAGGAGGACCTCAAGGCCCATGAGTGGTTTGTAATTTTTTGTGCGTAAATGACCGTAGGAAGGGATATTTCTCAGTCCTTAAAGTGTAAGAAATTAGTATTTTGATGCCAACCAGGGCCAGTCAAAACAATACTTAAAGGTTGAATAGAAACTTCGGTGAGCTAGTTAAGTTTTCGCTTTTGGATCAGAACGCTTTGAAAGAGAAACAGAGAGTTTACTTTCTTATAGCTCCGAGAAAAAAAAAAAGCTTTTTAATTTAATTATTTTATATCTATGACGTATGCTTTCCTACAGCAGTGTTAAACATTAGTTTCAAAGATAAAAAAAGGCATTTACGTCTTTAGCTCATTGGCGAAAAAAAAAATTTAATTTCATTAGTTTATATATATGACGTATACAATAACAGAGAGATCACTGTTCTATAGTTCGGTGACAAAAATGTTCTTTAATTTCATTGGTCTATCTATGACATATCTTGTGCTCTAATTTTTGTGAAATATTTTCGCAAGTCAGTCACGTTATATCTTACCTATACTAACTCAGGTCCCCCTCAGATTTTATATGAAAAATCGACCCATGTCCTAACCAAGATGTATATTATCAAAAAAAAAAACAAGAAATTATCAGTACAGAAGCGTCTAATTATATGAAATATTTTATATTAGTGCATATTATAATTATTTTAGGCCTCCCAGTGTAATCAAGTGCCGCAAGTTTGCTTATTCATGTGTTTCTTACTCGAGAAATACAATGTTTCTTACTCGAGTATTATATGTACCAATAGCCAAATATTGGTAACTATAACTAAACAGCCTATGGTACGTTAATATGTAGAATTTCACGGCAGATGTGAAATTATATCTCAATAATAATACCTAAAATTATAAGACCATTTAATCAGTTAAGATACATGGATTGAAACCCTGTGAATGTTCAATGGCGACTAAGTAAAACCCACCAGGAATTCTGTATTAATGTGAAGGTGTTTTACGCTTAACGGATTCTAATAAGACTTTAATATAATATTTATTTATTTAGTGCTGAAGGATTTGCTGAAACAATAGCCTTCTAAAAAAGATATTGATGTCAGTCCTTCATTATGCTTATATTCTTTGCCAAGCATTAACTGGAATCTACGGAGGCAAGCTTTGAAATCCTGCATCTAATGACCTTATTGAAAAAGCGAATAGGAGGCACCAATGTTGACTTGCAATTACGGAAAAATACTAAGACTAAGAACCTCTGCATTCCAGCCGTTAAACCCGGAGCCACATGAGAACGTCTAAGCCAAGAAATAGGGAAGACATCGGAAAACTAGTGGGTATAGAGGTCTCCACTAGTCCTTGCTATGTCTTATCCCCTCATTGTAATATCATTTGCGTTAAACCGGGTGGTTATGACGCTGCAAAATGCGTTTCTTAAACAGCACGGACTTGCGTGAACAATGCAGGCATGAAAAATATCGTAAAAGTAGACCTCAAACTTAATAATGTAGGGTAAATTATGCTTATTTAACATCGATATTTTCATTCTCAAAACAAATTTGAAGACATTTCTGTTTTAGATTTTCATTGTGAGTACTAATATTAGTGTATTTATTTAATTCTGTCTCATAGCTAAGAAATTATAACCCAATTAATGCGTGAATTATTGTATATGTATTTACTTCAAAAAACATGTGATTCTGCCGCGTTGTTTTTATTACAGGAAAGTAAATGGACACTTTGGTCATCGAGTATTACAATAAGCTGCCCAGTACAGATACGACCCAGTAACATCTATTTTATCATATCTCAACCAACGAAGAGTACTCACCATAACTCCAGGCAACCTTCATCCCAGCTTCGTCTACGAAAACAACAGTTACCTTCGATCGTCGTTTCCTCGACTATGAACCAAATTATGTATAAGGTAACACAATATTTGAACCACAGCATCAAGTGCCTTAACGAACTATATAATCACATAAATTCTGAGAACCCCATCAATCAGAACAAGATAAACACTATTTAAAGATATTCGAAATTAAGAGATACTTAAAGACATTTGAAGATATTTGAAACTGAAATTAGAAACAATTTGAAATTTAATTCTTATAACTCCATCAATCAGAACAAGATAAACTCTATCTAACAATATTTGAAGTTGAAAAATACTTAAAGACATTTGAAGATATTTGAAGACGAAATTAAAGACAATTTGAAGTTTAATTCTGAGAACTCTATCGATCAGCACACGATAAACGATGTTTGAAGTTAAATGACACTTAAGGACAATTGAAGATATTTGAAGCAGAAATTAAAGACAATTTGAACTTTAACTCTGAGAACACCATCGAGCAGTACAAGATAAACGATATTTGACGATAGTTAAAGTTAAATGATATTTGAAGATGTTTGAAGTTGAATTTAAAGACAATATATTAAAAGTCACCATAGTATGACGACAACCCGTCTCAAAAGGCACAAATGAACAATTTTACGCGAGAATACATTCTCTATGTGCCCCAAAATCCTAAAAATGATATGCTGAGAAGAAAAATACCAACACCTGTAGTGGGAAGAATCATTTCTCAGTTGACTATTAGAACGATATTTAACGGTCATTTCCCAGTTGACTATTAGGGAAAACTTACCGTGTAAAGACAACTAGACTCAAACTGTTTCATGAAGAAACCATAACGTAAGTGCTTCGACATTTTTGCAAGGACAAAAGGAGTGAAGGACAATAATTTACAACAGAAGGGTGTAGTACACTAAGGACACGAAAGGTGATGAATAGATGTGAAGCTACATGTGTTACTTCCTAATAACGTTGACAATTCAAAAATCTCAATAGTGAAAGTGTTTTAATGTCATCAGTGAATATGTTGAACCAAATATTGTATGTTATAAATCATTCATGTATGTAACAACAATTAGAATTAGGTGTAATATTATTATGTTATTCATTTAACGTTGTGTAGATAGTATGTAGTACGTCATATAGACAGCAAAATCAAAAAAAAAAAAAACTAATGTAAAAGTAGAATAGTCCCAACCTTATTGGAAAGTAAAAGTAATCAGTGTTAGATATAGAAAAAAAAAAAAAAAAATCTTTATTATAGTAGCTGACCTATAACCAAAAATAATATTAGTCTGGGAGTTGAATTTTAGATAGGGATGTAGAATAAAATAAGAAAAATAATTGAAAAATTTTAAAACTCCTGATGGGCAGTAACTAATGACGGGACGTCATTATTTCATGGGAAGGGTGATATGTACCGGGAGTAAAACACGATATATTTGAAATACCAAAATAAAGTTCCTTCTTTAGTTCGGACTCCTATAATTAAGCTAAATCCAGTTTCAAAAAGGAAAAAGTCCTTAATCAGCGAAGACAAGAAACTGCAGTCTTTGGATTTCGCTAAGACAGTGAGCAATAAGAAAAGTGCTACGCACAATATTTTTAAGGACGTTTAAACGATAAGAACCGTGTGAACGCCTAAATCATCAAAAATATTTAAGAAGTATTATTGGACGAGGGGTCGTGTCCTTGGGGCACGTGAGCCAATGGCAGGCAGTCCCTAGAGCGCAGGACGACAGAACTGCGTTTGGGAGTGGGGAAAATGTGTTTTTTAATTGGAATGTTAAGCTAGATCTAAAAGAGCTCGTACCGCAAATAATCTCGGTCACCATTTATTGTCTTTGAAGTGACCCATTGCTGTACAACTAAGCATGTAAGTTTAATAAATCTATTGTCTTTTATAAGTGTTCGTTTCTCTTGTATGTCTGAGTCTAGTCCGATAATAGGTAACTAGTTCGCCAGTCTCCAAGGTAAATGCTCCCAAAGGAATCTGACCTCCAAGCGGCGCTATAGGAGAAATCTCTATCGCTACGAGCAAACCTTTACTATACCGCAAACAATTCTTCAATGGTACAGTACGGATAAGATCTAAATAGTTGATCCAGAGGCTATGATTCCTTATGGTTGATCTGGACTCGTTGTGCATCGAGAAAAGCGAGCAATGCTGTTCAACGCATCTCCTATCTGTGTACATGCTTCAGAACTAGTTGTACCAACATGGTGTGCCTCACGCAAGACAACTGACACCCCCTAAAATCGTTGTTGCCGGAATCCTTATCTTTAACTAGATCATATAAATATCCCAAATCCTTTCCTTTTATGTCGTAGTTTTCAGTACTTTATGCAATAGTCAGTGATCCAAGGCTCGCTATCGTTCAAAAAAAGAGAGGGGGTGGCTCACATCAGCCGCGGTTGGTTTGAGTGTTGATGCCGGGGTAATCTAAGGTGCTTAAAACGAATATCGGGGTGCACCTGCTCGCACTAATGTAGAACTTGACGATTTTAGCCTGTAAAGGAGAGATTAGCCTTTTATAGCTAAGTACTTTATGCAACTAAAACCCGATATGTAAGATGCTCGGCTTTTTTTTTATTGCTGTGGAAACCAAATTCGCGTATGCGATCGCAGAACGAAGCATCTGTTGTTTATTTTTTCCTGGTTAAAAATATTAGTTGTATAGAATGTAAGTAAATTATTTGATTAAAAAAAGAGAGATCTATCGTTTGGTGAAATAAAAATTATAGGTTGTGTTGAAAATATTTAGAGTAAAACGGCACTATTCAGAAAATTTTCTTTTTTTTTGGGGGGGGGGGAGGTTTCTTGTTCAAACGCTTATATATATTCTTGCAGATTCAAGCCTCGACTTTTTTTTATTAACAACGTGCAAAGGACATTGATCTGCAGTTTGATTCGTTTTAATTTTTTTTTTAATAGCTAAAAAAATTAAAAAAAATTGGTCATTGTAGGCTAATTTCTGAAAGCTATGACTCTATTTAGAAAAAATAAATAGTTGCTCAAAAAATAATATTTTTTGGAAGAAAGGCATAAAGTTTGACTCGTAATGACAAGCAGAATTCAAATAAAAAATAAAAATATACTTATGTAAGCAAAAATTTCAGAAAAACCAAAAAAACTAAGAAAAAGTATATTAAAATTCCCTTGTTTTCAAAATCAAATAGGGATAACTAAAGATATAAAAGCAGTGGGGAAAAAACTAAAAATACTGAGTGTAAGTACTTTTTCTTAGAATTCAGAATATGCCAAGTTTATAAAGTTTTCAGTTTATTTTACTATGTAAAATAAATCAAGAGCAGTATGACGTCGTTATAGGCCAAATTTGTCTTTATAGGCTAAAATGACCATGTTCTACACGCGTGCAAACTTGTGCACCCCGATATTCGTTGTAAGCAACCCCGATTACCCTAGAATCCGCCCTCAAACCAGCTGTAGCTGATATGAACCACCCTTTCCCTTTCTTTGAACGATAGCGAGCCTTGGATCACTGACTAAATAGTAGTATCCCCAAAAGTTTAAACTTAATACCACCAGTTGTTCTCGATCTACTGCTGAGCTGTCTTATTGGCAACCATTTAACACAATGTCTTTTGATTTATTTTTAAAGATACATTTATTTTTAAAGCATAACGGGTCAATGGCATTGTGGGGGGGGTGGTTAACATGCCTAATATCCCAAAAGACATAGTTGCTGGACCTTTCTACCACGCTGAATAAAATGGCTGTCTAAAAATGTTGTCTGGATACGTTTGGAAAATGAATGGGCTTGAGAGAAGAGTAGTAATAGTGGTAAAGGTCCTGACTCTGATTGCGTAATATGCCTTACCACGGGCCAGTGAGCTATTACAATGAACCCTACATGGCTTGGCAGACATGTTTTCTATTGTGACATTCATTTTTTGTGTGTCAGTCGATTAGAGAAAGCTTGGTGGTTAGTCCAATATAATAACTTGATCGGTCGGTTTTTTAAAAAACTTGCCAAGCTATAATGTACTCAATTAAAAAACCCGATATAATGAGCATACACTGCACCCCTATTTTAATTTTTTTTTAATACATTTTTTATTGTAAACCATACATTTTTAAATTTTTAAAAAAATGTTCTCTCCAAATTTAAATATGATTAAACTTTTAATTCTTTTATTTCCCCCCCCCCCAAAAAAAAAATTAAAGAAAAACGTTTTACTAGTAAATTCAAATTTCAGAGGGACTTAGCCCCCCCTCCCCTCCAACAATAAAAAAAATCTTAAGAATATGACGACTATATTCGATAGAAACGTTAAAGCATGCTTTTTTATATTATGTAAAGAAAATAACTACTTCCTATTAATTATTAAAAGATTCAATTTATTTGAAAAACAGTTTTTTTATAATTCATGATAAAGGTTTTTCATATCATGCCGCGATTTTCTGCTTCTAAATACATTCTTTCGGGATACAATTTGTATGAGAGTTTTGGGGGGTTAAATTTCACAGGCTCTTGCTATAAACAGGGTTTGTCTAATTCCGATGTCACGGCGAAAGACTTTAGGACAAAATTAGTGTGGGAGGGGGCCCACTTGCCCTCAATTTTTTTTTTTGGGTTACTTAAAAAGGACATTATAACTTTTAATTTCCGTTCGAATGAGCCTCCAGACAGGAGCTTTTATCTTCTACAGTAGGGTTCACTGATGATGTAATTTTCATTAAAGTTATATGTGTTTTAGAGGTTGTTTTCCCCCTTTTTCGAAAACAAGGCAAATTTTTCGCAGGCGCTTAACTTTTGATCGGTAGAGCTAAAGTTTATTAGACTGAAATAATTGAAATAATACTGATTCGCTCTTTACTATAAATTTTTTTATTGTTTAAAAAAAAATAAAGTTTTGAGAAAAGGTCAATATTTATCGTAAAGAGAGAGGTGTTGAGGAGGGGGGCACCCCCTTTCATATAAGGAATAATTTCTGTTCGGTTTAAGCTTTAATGTCGCTCCTTACTTTCAGTTTCAAAAAAACTTGTTTTTTTTTTATTTAATTTCTGATCGTTTTTTAATTAATGCAGCTTTTATTTGCATAAAAATTTTACTTTTCTTTTGCTAGATGGATCTCTTTACAAATTAACTTACGTAAGTAACTTCTATATTCGTGTATTTTTCTTCTGGCAAAAAAAAATACAAAGTTGCAAATTTTTGCAGATATGAGCTTGAAAGCTATGTAATACGGTTTTCTGATAGTCTGAATCTGACGGTGTGATTTTCATTAAAATGCATTCACTTGTAGGGGGTGTTTCCCCCTCTTTAAAAAAAAAAAGAAAAAAAAAATCGGGTAAATTTTTCTCAGGCTCGTACCCTTTGATGAGTAATAGTAAAATAAAATTTATATATATTTATAATCAGCATTATAAACACATTATTTTGATAAATTTGTTAACATCAAAATTATGTTTTTAAAAGTTTGGATTAATATTGAGCCGTGTCACTTGTTTTTTTTTATTGTTTTTTTTTCTATTACGTATATGTTATTACGTATATGAGGGGGAGGGTTCCCCCCTTAGTCAATACCACACTCTTTACGTTAAAAGTCTAAAAAAAAATTTGATTCACAACCCTATGAATCACAAAGGCCGTTTTAATTAGAATAGATGGCTCTTTTGAAAGCACTAAAAAAAATTGTTGCGTAAAGAGCGAGGTATTGACTTGGGGGAGAACCCCCTCACATACATTATAATTTCTGTTCGTTTTTATTTAGCAGTATGAAATTAATAATAGGAGTACCCTAATGAGCAATAAACAAGAGTATGATGAGGGTAGAACTTGACATATTAAGCATTTATCCGACAAAATTAAAAAAGGGGTTGTTTTTTTTCATTCTAAATTTTGCCTTTTTTTTCAAGGAAGAGTATACGTGCAATAACCACCATTATGACAAGAAACCGATACGTAGAGAAGCTTCATTAATGCAAGCGGCAAGACCATCAATTATCGAATATGCCGGTAGAATTACACACGATCTGGACCAGCCAACGACCACCCAACTTATACTGCCAGGGCCCTATAACCCCAGTGTTAGCTCCACGCAAGCTGGAAGGAAGTTGAAAAGAGAATGGACTGCTTCTCATAATGCCTCTGTCCAGCCTACTCAAGATCGTGAGCTCAAGAAAACATGAAGCGTGGGCCACGCTAAGGGAACCTAAATGAACCTAACGTAAATGCAGATATTTGAAAAAAGAGTGGTATTGTAAGTTGGCTGCAGGTGCCCGGATGAATGAAAAATTAATTTCGCTTCCATCTTTACCTCAATTGAAATAAACAGTAGCCATTGCTTTAGTAAAAAATAAATGAACCTAGCATTTTGCATATCTCTCTTACTAGGCCCCTGGGGCGAATTCAAGAAAGAGTTTTTTACTTTTTACTTACAATTTTTTTTTTCATATGATAAAAAAAAATTATTCACTCTGACACTTAGATATTGTCAACTTTATCTTTTGTATCCGAGAAAAGGATGTTGATATAGAATTTAATCACTCTGATGCTTAGATTTTGTCAATTTTATCCGACATAGCCCGACAAAGGGTGTTGATCACACACAAAAACTTACACACACACGCAAAAACTTACACACACACACACACACAGAAACTTACACACACACATAAGAACTTACACACACACACACACACACAAAAACTTAAACACACACAAAAAAAATTACACAAAAACAAAACGTAAACACACACAAAAAATTAAACACACACAAAAAAATTTACACGCATACAAAAACTAAGACAAGCATAAACAAACATACACACACAAAAAAAAAAAAAAACAAACACAAAAACTTACAAACACAAAAAAAATAACACACACAAAAACAAAAACTTACACACAAAAAAAATATTACACACACAAAAAAAACTTAGACACACACACACACACACAAATAAAAAAAACACAAACAAAAACTTACAAAAAAAAAAACTTCTCTGAGTGTTTAAAGCGATTTCATAAAATTATTTAAGTTTTTTTTTCTTTCCACAAAAAGTTTTTTTATCAAGAACCATTTAGAGACCAATTTTATCGACATGGAGAAAATTCAAATAGAATCATTAATGATATTCGTGTTAGTGCGTAAACTAAAAACCGACAAAAATATTCGGAACTTTTTTTTTCTTATAGCCCTGACTTTGAAGACATTGTCACCCTCCACTATAACTTCGCTAATACTTCCTTCTGTCAATAAATCCATGTCCACCAAAACACTTTTCAGTGATTTCATGTTAAAATTTTTTTTTATTTAAACTCAATCAAATGGGTTTTTCTAAATTTGAACCAGAAAATAGACCTAAGTTTCGTATTGGATTGATCATCTTGTAGAAAATTCAAAGTTAATCGTTAATGATATGATATTAGTGCGTAAACTACAAACTTACAAAAATATCCAGAGCTTTGTTTTTCTTATAGCCTTGACTTTGAAGACATTGTCACCCTCCACTATAACTTCGCTAATACATCCTTCTGCCAATCAAGCCATCTCCCCCAAAACACTTTTCAGTTATTTCTTGTTGAATTGTTTTGATTTCAACTCAGCCACATGTGTTTTTCTACATCTGAACCAGAGAATGGAACTAAGTTTCACATTTGAACTATAGAATTGTATTTTCAATAATTTTCTTATAGTAAACTAGAGTTTATGGTAAAAAACCACACACACACACATAAAAACTTACACACACACACACAAACTTAAACACACACACACACACACACAACTTACACGCACACAAAAACTTACACACACTCAAAACGTAAACGCAAACAAAAACTAACACAAACATACAAAAAATTACACTCACACAAAAACTTACACACAAAAAAAAAAACACACACACAAACAAAAAAATTTACACACACAAAAAAACTTAAAAACACACAAAAAAAAAACTAAAACACACATAAAAACTAACACAAACACAAAAAAAACTTAAAAACACAAAAAAAAATTACACACACAAAATAACTTACACACACACACACACACAACTTACACATACACATACAAAAACTTACACAAAAAAAAAAAAAACTTCTCTGAGGCTTGAAAATGATTTCATGACATTATTTTAGTTTTTTTTTCTTGTCCCAAACTATTTTTTTATCATGAACCGTTTAGAGACCAATTTGATCAAATTTGAGAAAGTTCAAATAGAATAATTACTGTTATTGATATTAGTGCGTAAAAACTGCAAACCGACAAAAATATTCGGAACTTTTTTTTTCTTATAGCCTTGACTTTGAAGAAATTGTCGCCCTCCACTATAACTTCGCTAATATTTCCTTCTGTCAATCAAGCCATCTCCTCCAAAACACTTTTCAGTCATTTCTTGTTAAAAAAAATTTTTATTTCAACTCACTCACACGGGTTTTTCTACATTTGAACCAGAGAATGGACCTAAGTTTAACATTTGATAGATAAACTTGTAAAAAGTTAAAATAGAATCGTTATTGATATGATATTAGTGCGTAAACTACAAAATTACAGAAATAAACAGAACTTTTTTTTTTCTTAAAGCCCTGACTTTGAACATTTTGTCGTCCCTCCACTATAACTTCACTATTACATCCTTCTGTCAATCAGGCCATCTCCCCCACAACACTTTTCAGTCATTTCTTGTTAAATTTTTTTTATTTAAACTCACCCACACTGGTTCTTCTACATTTGAACCAGAGAATGGAACTAAGTTTCACATTTGAACGATAGAATTGTATTTTCCATAATTTTCTTATAGGAAACTAGAGTTTATGGTCAAAAACCCTTATTAGCTCAGATTCTACAGAAATAGTTTATTTTTCGATCCATACCTGGACTTAAGTTTGACCTATGAACCGACGAATTGTATTTTCCATAATTTTCTTACAAAAGTTTACGGTCAAAAACCCTTATTAACTTAGATTTTTCTCTAGCAACTCTCCCTCCACTATAACTTTGCTAATACATACTTCTGCCAATCAACCCCACAGCCCAAAGAGACACCCACAGTCCAAAGAAACACAAACAGCCAAAAGAGACATACACAGTCCAAAAAGACTCAAAACAGCCCAAAGAGACACACATATCCCAATGAGATACATACAGATAAAAAAGATTCAAACACCCCAAAAAGACGCCCAGTTCAGCGAGATACACGCGTCCTAAAGAGACACACATCTCAAAGAGACCCCCGCAGCCGAAAATACACATACAGCTCAAAGAGACACACATGCCCCAAAGAGACTCACAAATCCCACAGAGACACACAAATCCCAAAGAGACACAAAAAAAGACGAAAGAGACACACACAGACCAAAAAGATTCAAAATGACCAAAGAGACACACAGCATAAATAGACTCACACAGTATAAATATAAATACACACCGCCGTAATATAAACAAACCGCACAACGAGAAAAACCAACCCCAATTATAGAAACACCACGCCCATACAGACACAGAAAGGACGAAAAGATTCAAACACCCCAAAGAGACACGCAGAACCCGAATACACATACATGACCCCTAAGAGACACAATCTGCCAAAAGAAACACACACAGACCAAAATGACTCAAACAGCCCAAGAGACACATACAACTCATAGAGACGCACACGGCCAAAAGAGACGCTTACATCCAACAGAGACACACAAATCCCAAATCGACACAAACAGCCAAAAGAGATACACACAGACCAAAAAGATTCAAGCTGTCAAAACAGGGACACACAGACTAAAGAGACACACACAGCCCAAAGATAAATAGACACACAGGATAAAGAGACACACACAGCCCTAATAGAAACAAACACCCACAAAACACACACCCCCCAAAAAGAGAAAAAACACGCCCGTACATACACATACAGGCCCAAAGAGACACACAGCCCAAAGAGACACACACAGCCTCAAGAGACACACACCACACAAATAGACACAGACAGCCCAAAGAGAAACACAACCCAAAGAGAAAAACACAGACCTAAAAGACTCAAACAGCCCAAAGAGACACATACAGACCAAAAAGACTCAGGCACCCCAAAAAGACACACAGTCCAACGAGACACACACAGCCAAAAGAGACACACATCACAAAGAGACACCCAAAGCCAAAAGAGACACATACAGCTCAAAGAGACGTACACGGCCCAAAGAGATGCACTCATCCAACAGAGAGAGACAAAGCCCAAAACGACACAAACAGCCAAAAGAGACACACACACAGACCATAAAGATTCAAACTGCCCAAAGAGACACACATCCTAAAGATACACACCCCGACAAATTAGACAAACAAATTATAACTTTAATTACAAACAGTCCTAATATACAAAAAAAGCCCAAAGAGAAAAAACAAAAACCCCAAATGAGACAAAAAACGCCCAGTCAGACAAATACATACCGAACAGATTCAAACACCCCAAAGAGACACACATTGCCCAATGAGACCCACATGGCCTCTAAGAGACACACACAGCCCAAAGAGACACACACAGAACAAAATGACTCAAACAGCCCAAGACACACATACAGCTCAAAGAGATGCACACGGCCCAAAGAGACGCACACATTCAACAGAGACACACAAAGCCCAAAACGACACAAAAAGCCAAATTTTAGAGCCCCCCCCCTGTGAGGACCCTTGGGAGCCGGGGGCTTCCTTCGAGGTAGGAGGATCGATGCCCTTTCGAGTTGGGATATCGCACTTCACAACACTGTTCAAATAGAACAGCCTCAAATTCTTTCTCGAAAACAACTTTTAAAATGTTCCTAAGTGTTTCATTGAAATGGGTTCGACCCAAATAATGTTTCTTAACAACACTGTAAAGACATAATTGGAGATAGTTAAAAACCCTCTTCCTATGTGTTAATATATCTTATCGGAAATACACATCCTGTCACAAGAACCCCACTTAAAATTCAAATTATAGCTATCGACCGGATTAAAATTCAAATGTAGCCATGGTAGATTTTGATAAGGGTTGGATGTGCACAAAAGCTTACTGCAAAACATACCCCAGTTTAAGAATGGTTGTCATATGTGAAATAGCGAATTATATGTCTTCATATAATTAGTTTGATTAAAGGACTATTGGATTATTGCATTAGAAAAACGCCTAGGTTAGAAGAGAAGTTACAAGGTAGGGTTCTTCAGAAATATATGATAAACCATTTTAGTTTTATAACCATTCAGGTATATATTACTAATTGTGTTAATGAAAGAAAATGAAATAGAATTATTATAGAATAGTTTAGAAACAAATTTAAGTTTTACTCATCAAAAGCCATGCGCCTGAGAAAATTTACCTTATTTTTGAAAATAGGGAAAGAAAAAATTATGTATATACTTACAAATTCTGACTGGGCTTCTACATCTGAACTCCTTGGCAAACCATTAAGGAGGTCAAGCTCACGATCTTGAGTATGCTGAGCTGAGGCATTATGAGAAGCAGTCCATTCTCTTTTCAACTTCCTTCCAGCTTGCGTGGATTTAACACTGGTGTGGTAGGGCCCTGGGACTAAATGTTAGGTGGTTATTGGCTGATAAAGATCGTGTGTAATTCTACCAGCATATTTGATAATTGAGAGTCTTGCGGCTTGCATTAATAAAGCATTACTCCATCTTGTTTTCTGTTAAAAATGGTTGTTATTGAATGTATAATCTTCCTTGAAAAAAAGGGCAATAGGGAAAGAAAAAATTATGTATATACTTACAAATTCTGACTGGGCTTCTACATCTGAACTCCTTGGCAAAACATGAAGGGGGTCAAGCTCACGATCTTGAGTAGGCTGGACAGAGGCATTATGAGAAGCAGTCCATTCTCTTTTCAACTTCCTTCCAGCTTGCGTGGAGCTAACACTGGGGTTATAGGGCCCTGGCAGTATAAGTTGGGTGGTCGTTGGCTGGTCCAGATCGTGTGTAATTCTACCGGCATATTTGATAATTGATGGTCTTGCCGCTTGAATTAATGCAGCTTAGCTCCATCTTGGTTTCTTTTCATAAGGAGGGTTATTGCACGTATCCTCTTCCTTGAAAAAAAAGGAAAAATATTTCATGAAAAAAAACAACCCCATTTTACATTTTTTTTTATAAATCCTTAATAGGTCAAGTTTTGCCCTCCTCCTCCTCCTCTTGTTTATTGCTCAATAGGTTGATCCTATTATTTATTTAATACTTCTAAATAAAAACGAACAGAAATTATAATGTATGTGAGGGGGTTCTCCCCCAAGTCAATACCTCGCTCTTTACGCTACAATTTTTTTTAGTGCTTTCAAAAGAGCCCTCTATTCTAATTAAAACGGCCTTTGTGATTCAGAGGGTTGTGAATAAAAATTTTTTTTAGACTTTTAACCTAAAGAGTGTGGTATTGACTAAGGGGGGAACCCTCCCCCTCATATACGTAATAACATATACGTAATAGAAAAAAAACAATAAAAAAAAACAAGCGACACGGCTCAATAGTAATCCAAACTTTTAAAAACGGAATTTTGATGTTAATAAATGTATCAAAAGAATGTTTATAATGCTGATTCTAAATATATATAAATTTTATTACGTTTAAGTATTACTCATCAAAGGGTACGAGCCTGAGAAAAATTTACCTGATTTTTTTTTTTTTTTTTAAAGAGGGGGGAAACACCCCCTACAAGTGAATGCATTTTAATGAAAATCACACCGTCAGATTCAGCGTATCAGAAAACTGTATTACATAGCTTTCAAGCTCATATCTGCAAAAATCTGCAACTTTGTATTTTTTGCCAGAAGAAAAATACACGAATATAGAAGTTACTTACGTAAGTTAATTTGTAAAGAGATCCATTTAGCAAAAGAAAAGTAAAATTTTTATGCAAATAAAAGCTGCATTAACTAAAAAACGATCATAAATTAAATAAAAAAAAACATGTTTTTTTGAAATTTAAATTAAGGAGTGACATTAAAACTTAAACCGAACAGAAATTATTCCTTATATGAAAGAGGGTGCCCCCCTCCTAATCGCCTCACTCTTTTAGATAAATTTTGAGCTTGTCTAACAACTTTATTTTTTTTTTAAACAATAAAAAAATTTAGCGTAAAGAGTAAATAATTATTATTTAAAGTTTATAAGTCTAATAAACTATAGCTATAACGATCAAAAGTTACGCGCCTGAGAAAAATTTGCCATAGTCCGACAAAGGGTGTTGATCACACACAAAAACTTACACACACACGCAAAAACTTATACACACACACACAGAAACTTACACACACACATAAGAACTTACACACACACACACACAAAAACTTACACACACACACAAAAAATAAAAAAAAAAAAAAAACTTACACACACACAAAAACTTAAAAACAGACAAAAAGATTAACACACACACAAAAACTCAAATACGCAAATACAAATACACACACACACAAAAACTTACACACACAAAAAAAAACTTAAAAACAAATAAAAACTTAAACACCCAAACAAAATAAATTTACACACACAAAACAAACTTACACACACAAAAAAAAACTTACACACACACACACACACAAAACTAACACATACACACACAAAAACTTACAAAAAAAAAAAACTTCTCTGAGTGTTGAAAATGATTTCATGACATTATTTTAGTTTTTTTTTTCTTGTCACAAACTATTTTTTTATCATGAACCATTTATAGACCAATTTGATCAACTTGGAGAAAGTTCAAACAGAATCATTACTGATATTGATATTAGTTCGTAAACTACAAACCGACAAAAATATTCGGAACTTTTCTTTTTCTTATAGCCTTGACTTTGAATACTTTGTCGCCCTCCACTATAACTTCGCTAATACATCCTTTTGTCAATCAAGCCATCTCCTCCAAAACACTTTTCAGTCATTTCTTGTTAAAAAATTTTTTTTATTTCAACTCACCCACACGGGTTTTTCTACATTTGAACCAGAGAATAGACCTAAGTTTCACATTTGATTGATCAACTTGGAGAAAGTTCAAATAGAATCGTTACTGATATGATATTAGTGCGTAAACTAAAAACTTACAAAAATATCCAGAACTTTGTTTTTCTTATAGCCTTGACTTTGAAGACTTTGTCACCCTCCACTATAACTTCGCTAATACATCCTTCTGCCAATAAAGCCATCTCCCCCAAAACACTTTTCAGTCATTTCTTGTTAAAAATTTTTTATTTCAACTCACCCACACGGGTTTTTCTACATTTGAACCAGAGAATGGAACTAAGTTTCACATTTTAACGATATAATTGTATTTTCCATAATTTTATTATAGGAAACTATAGTTTATTTTCATAAACCGCACACACACACACAGAAACTTACACACACACACACAAACTTACACACACACACACACACACAAACTTACACACACACAAAAACATACACAAACACAAACAATTACACACCCACAAAACATACACACACACACAAAAATTTACACACACATAAAAACTTAAACACGCATACAAACTCACACACACACACAAAAACTTACACACATAAAAAAAAAACTTTTGTGGATATGAGGGGGAGGTGGAACCCTCCCCCTCACATACGTAATAACATATACGTAATAGAAAAAAAAACAATAAAAAAAAACAAGCGACACGGCTCAATAGTAATCCAAACTTTTAAAAACGGAATTTTGATGTTAATAAATGTAGCAAAAGAATGTTTATAATGCTGATTCTAAATATATATAAATTTTATTACGTTTAGTATTACTCATTAAAGGGTACGAGCCTGAGAAAAATTTACCCGATTTTTTTTTTTTTAAAGAGGGGGAAACACCCCCTACAAGTGAATGCATTTTAATGAAAATCACACCGTCAAATTCAGCGTATCAGAAAACTCTATTACATAGCTTTCAAGCTCATATCTGCAAAAATCTGCAACTTTGTATTTTTTGCCAGAAGAAAAATACACGAATATAGAAGTTACTTACGTAAGTTAATTTGTAAAGAGATCCATTTAGCAAAAGAAAAGTAAAATTTCTATGCAAATAAAAGCTGCATTAATTAAAAAACTATCATAAATTAAATAAAAAAAAACAAGTTTTTTAAACTTAAAGTAAGGGGTGACATTAAAACTTAAAACGAACAGAAATCATTCCCTATATGAAAGGGGGTGCCGCCCTCCTCAACGCTTCGCTCTTTACGCTAAAGTTTGACAATGTCTCACAACTTTATTTTTTTTTTAAACAATAAAAAACTTTAGCGTAAATAGCGAATCCTTATGATTTCAAATATATCAGTTTCATCTAGTTTAACTATACCGATCAAAAGTTACGTGCCTGAGAAAAATTTGCACTGTTTTCGAAAAAAGGGGGAAACACCCTCCAAAAATCAAAGAACTTTAATGAAAATCACACCATCATATAACCCTACTATATAATTTAAAAGATCCTATCTGGATATTCATTCAAACAGAAATTAAAAGTTCTAATGTTATTTTTAAGTAACCAAAAAAAAAATTGTGGGCAACTAGGCCCCCTTTCCCAATATAAAGTTTTCCTAAATTCCTTTGTAGTGAGAATGGAATTAGAAACACCCTGTGTAAAGAAAGAGCAGGTGAAATTTAACACCCCAAAACTCTCAAACGATTTGTAACCCACATGCTTTTCATTAGAAGAAGAAAAACAAATAATGTTAGGAAAAACCTTGTTTCTGAATGATAAAAAAAACTGTTTTTCAAAACAATTAAAACTTGTAAACATACCCATGAAGGAGAGATTTTATTTACATAATAGAAAAAAAGCATGCTTTACCGTTTCTATCGAATATACTCGTCATATTCTTAAGATTTTTTTTATTGTTGGAGGGGAGGGGGGGCTAAATCCCTCTAAAATTAGAATTTACTAGTAAAATGTTTTTCTTTAATTTTTTTTTTGGGCAATAAAAGAATGAAATGTGTACTCAAATTGAAAATCGACGAATCCATTGTTTTCAAAAGTTAAAAATATATGGTTTACTATAAACATCGTCTTAAAACATAATGAAAATTGGGGTGCAGTTTACGATCATTATATCGGGTTTTTTAATCGAGTATATTATAGCGTGGCATGTTTTTTAAAAAACCGACCGATCAACTTATTATATTGGACTAACCAACAAGCTTTCTTTAATCGACTGACACACAAAAAATGAATGTCACAATAGAAAACATGTCTGCCAAGCCATGTAGGGTTCATTGTAATAGGTCACTGGCCCGTGGTAAGGCATATTACGCAATCAGAGTCAGGACCTTTACCACTATTACTACTGAGAAGGGTTAATTGCCCTCCAAACTGTTGTTACTCTTAAAACGGGCACCAGACACTTGCGCTGTAATTGGAGTGCAAGAGGGTGGACTTCCTAGTTCATGAATATAGTAAAACACACTTTAAGCAAGTAAAAGCAAAGTAAAAACATTCTAAATACATTCAAAACATTCTATATTTTGCTTTTAGTAAAGTGCAAATTATATTTTTGTCTTAAGAAGGCATGGGAGTTGTCCACCCTGTTCATTTTAATTTTTGCTCTTTTTTAGTTTGACTCGTTTATTTATTGTATGATTTAAATATACAAAATACGTTTAAAATGCATTGATTTTTTAATCTTTAATGATTAAAAAATTATTTAAACTCTAAGGAATATATATCAGTAGGCTATATGTATACTAAAATGGCAATCCGTAGCCATTTTTTCAGTACAGTGCACATTATGTTCAGATTTCAGAGCGTATGGGGGTTGCCAAATACATAATTTCCAGACCTTTCAACTACACTGAACAAACTGGCTATCTCAAAATTTTGATTAGATGTATTTTGGGAATTGACGAGCGGGGAGCGGGGGGGGGGGGGCTTGTTTTATTCCAATTACTTTTGACTAATAAAAAGGGTACTAGCCCTTTCAGTTTCCAATCGAGTGAGCTTTTTTTTGAAGTTTCTACGGCAACAAATGACCATCTCAAAATTTGTATCAGATGCATTAGGTAAAATACAAGGCCTATAGGGATGGGTGCTATCCACCCTCCAATTACTTTGAATCTTAAAAAGGATACTAGAACTTCCGATTACCAATTCAATGAACTCCCTCCGAACGTGCCTTAAGGGCTGTTGAGGGAGGGGGGGGGTTGTCATCCTCAAAGAGAAAATTTCCGGTCCTTTCAATTACGTTGAATAGAATGGCTGTCTCAAAATTAATATTGGATGTGTTTGGGGAAATGGGGGGTGAGGGTGGGGGGGTAGCTGCCCTCCGATCACTTCGACTATTAAAAACGGCCCTGGCCCTTTCAGTTTCCAATCAAATGAGCCTTTTTTGATGTTTCTACGACAAGAAATGGCCGTCTCAAAATTAAAATCAGGTACATTTCGGGAAAATACGAGTTGTTGGGGGGATGGTATCCACCCTTTAATCACTTTAAATCTTAAAAAGAGCACTAGAACTTCAATGTACCCCCTCTAAATTTTATACGATCACCCTTTCTATATATATACCTTATATGCCCCCAGGGCATAACTTACAACCCTTGCCCTGAGGGCCGTGGGGGTTGTCATCCTCACAGACCTAATTTCCAGACCTTTCAATTACGTCGCAAAAAATGCTAAAATTTGTGTTGGATGTGTTTGGGGAGATGGTGGGCGCGGAAGGGGGTTATATGCCATGCAATCACTTTTGACTATTAAAAAGGGCACTTTCTCTTTCAATTTTCCAGCGAATGAGCTGTTATCGAAGTCTCTTTGATAATAAATGGCCGTCTCAAAATTCCTATTAGATATATTTCGAAAAAATACGAGGTGGGGGGTTATCCACCCTCTGGCCACTTTGAATCTTAACAAGGGCACTATAACTTCTGTTTACCAATCTAATAGGCCCCCTCCGAAGTTTATAAGATCATCCTTTTTATATATACCTTATATGCCCCAGGGCATGACTCAGGGCTCTGGAGGGGAGGGGGCTAGTTGTCATCCTTAAAGACATAATTTCCGGGCCTTTCAATTACGTTGAACAAAATAGCTATCTCAAAATTTGGATTGGATAGGTTTGGGGAAATGGTGGGTGCGAGAGGAGGTTAGTTGCCCTCCATTCAGTTTCGACTATTAAAAAGGGTACTAACCCTTTCAATTTCTAATCGAATGAGCTCTTTTCAATGTCTCTAAAACAATAAAAGGCCATCTCAAAATTTCTATCAGATGCATTTTGGGAAAATATAAGGTGTGGAGGGGGGGGGGTATTCATCCTTCAATCACTCTGAGTATTAAAAAGGGCACTAGAACTTTTGATTACCAATCCAATGATTCCCCTTCGAAGTTTATACGATCATATATATATATATATATATATATATATATATATATATATATATATATATATATATATATATATATATATATATATATATATATATATATATATATATATATATACATATATATATATATATATATATATATATATATATATATATATATATATATATATATATATATATATATATATATATATATATATATATATATATATACATATATATATATACATATATATATATATATATATATATATATATATATATATATATATATATATTATTATAAAATAAAAAAAAAACTTATTAAAATATACACATCTATAATAAAAAAATAATATATATATATATATATATATATATATATATATATATATATATATATATATATATATATATATAATATATATATATATATATATATATATATATATATATATATATATATATATATATATATATATATATATATATATATATATATATATATATATATATATATATATATATATATATATATATATATATATATATTACATACACCCAGGCCATAACTTGCAACCCTTGCCCTGAGGGATGTAGGGGGGGTCAATGGTGGAGTTGAAAGGGAGGTTATTTGCCCTCCAATTATTTTCAACTATTAAAAAGAGCACTAATCCTTTCAATTTTCAATCGAATGAGCTCTTTTCGAAGTTTCTATGCCAACAAATGGCTATCTCAAAATTTCTATCAGATGTATTTCACAAAAATACAAGCTGTGTGTGTGTGTGGGGCGGGGGGGGGTATCCACCCTCTAATTACATTGAATCTAAAAAGAGCACTAGAGCATCTGATTTTCAATCAAATGAGCATATATACCTTATATGCCCCAAGGGCATAACTTTTAAGGCTTGCCCTGAGGGCTCTGGGGGAGGGGGAGGTTGTCATCCTCAAAGATATCATTTCTGTAACTTTCAATTATGTTGAACAGAATGGCTGTCTCAAAATTTTGATTGAATTGGCTTGGGGGAACGGTGGGCGGAGAAATGGGGTTAGTTACCCTCCAATAACTTTTGACTATTAAAAAGGACAGCAGCTCAATTAATTTCCAATTGAATGAGCCCTTTTTGATGTTCCTACAACAAATCTTTCGATACAAAGTGCCCTGGTCTAAACAAAAAAGATAAATAAATAAATAAGTAGCCTAAATAAACAATACATTGTGCCCACATCGTTCTTTATTTAGGTAATGCTATTGCGCCGCCGATGAAAGCGAATGTCAAGGTCGATGTTGTTGTTGTTGTAAGTGCACGCTCTCAGCGAATGTCAAGGTGTCCAGAAATAGGGAACACTATTTGTTGTTGTTGTTGTTTTGCTCGAGGCGAATGTTATGATTCAGAAATAGAAAACATTTACATCATGTCTTTCCTTCTCAGCCAATCAGAGGGCTTGCTCACATAACAATTCACCCTTGAGATTTCGTATATAACGGGCATGCAATGTGATTAAATTATCAGAAAGTATTTTGACATAGTTGATATAACAATGGATAAATTTAACTCTTTTGAAGCCTTAACTGCCACAATTTGCAATGTAAGTACATTTTCATTTTTTATTTTCATATAAAATTATTTTCCTTGGTCACCCTCCAGTATATTCAGGTAAATCCCCCCCACCCCCCACCATACAATACAAACATCACTATACAATCTTTATACTCGATAGAAAACATAAAATATATTCTTTTTACCCTAAAAAGCTAACTCATCCCCCATTGTTTTACAAACAAAATTCTCGCAAAAAGAAATAATTATCTTTTCGTTAAATTTTAGTCTTTCTCTTATGTGATTTAAAGTGTCTACTGACTTCTGTCAATTTTTAAAGAAAATGCCGCTCTGTTTTGACATAATGCTCTATGCGAGGTTAAAATTAGCTATCACCCTCTTCTGGTTTTGCTTACGAACGCGGCGGCCAAGTCAAAGGAACTGTTCTTCCGTCAAAATTAAAACACTTTGAGGCAATTGTAATAATTAAGCGCATACGTAATGCTCTATTTTGGAAAAGTGAAACGGATTATTTTCAAATTAAGGTCTAACAACATATTTAAGACATTATGTAAAAGGGGGTAGAGGGGGCAATGTCTCGCTTCTAACAGCTTCGTTGTAAGTAAATTATTTAAAAGGGGGAGGGAGGGGGCAATGCCTCAATTCTATCGCCATCATTGTAAAATGAAAACAAACTGTGCAAGGCTAGAAAGAAAAGTCTTTAGGAGTTGCATGAAGCTTGTATTATGTGTAAATTGAATAGCATTTTAACCTATGTTTGCAGAATTTAGGCCTATAGGCCGCTGGGTTAAAGATCTTTTTTTTATCTAATTTAAAGCCTATAGACTGGAACATTTAATATTTTTACAAGTTATCTAATAAAAACGTTTGATTTCTAAGCCTAATTTATTTCTCGCGAAATTTTTACTTTTTGCTTTGCAGAAAAAGGGTGGAGAAGGGGGCTTCTTTGAGATAAATGCTTTTCTAGACAAAATTATATGGATGATGGTACTAATTTTCTTTCTGTAAAAAAAGGATGAAATTATTTTCTTTACTAACTTTTTTCTCTTCTTTTAAGGCCAATTGTGAAGAATGTGCCCCACCTCCTAGTGAGAAAGCAAGAGAGGGTGAGTCAGCCCCTGTAAGAGCATCAGTTATACAATATGGTCGTCGGCCGAAACCCTCAAACTCCACGCTGCCTGACCCAATTCAGCCTCTCAGAAAACCAAAAAGAGAGTGGGCGAATAGCTACAATGTCGAAGCCCCACCTACGCAAGATTGTGAGCTTGCCTCTCATCATGCTTTTTCAAGGGTATCAGGAGCTTCCCCGGCTGCACAGCCATATGACATTGCTAGCTCAGCTGCACAAGAAATTAACGTCGCCCCGTCCGCCATCGAACACACGATACCTGGACCTTCGGGCACCCAAGTGCAGCCAGGATTTGCGAATGTGAGCATTTTTTCCTCAAACTATCTTATAGAAATACATATCTATTTCTTCCAATGTTTTTTCTTTTCACTATTTTTCGACATTGTTTAAAATTTTATCTCTGAGATATTAACCCCTCACCCCCAACCATTATTTTCTCTGCCCTCCCTCAGAGATATCTAAATGTAATTTTTTTGCTTGTCAAACTGCTCTTTTTTTTTCTAATCTTTACTATTTTCTATGCATTCCCCCTATCTCGTCGCCGCTATCTCATAAGCGAATATTTTTAGGTACCTTTGAAACTCTGTGAATGCTATTCTTCACATAGTTTTAAGAGAGAGATTATTCCTTTTATCTATTGCACATAGCGACGTTCTAATTTGCACTGAATGTTTTAAAATAGCTTTCTATCGTGCCAAGATTTCAGCGAGGGGAAACCAAGCTAACGGTTCCCGGCATTTAATTGTTGCATTTTCCTACCTGTTGAAGCTCAGTCTTGGAAATCGGAACACTCGCGCGACGGGTTACAATAATTAAACTCATGAGTTCACCGAATCAGTATGGAATTAGAGAGAAATAGCGAATATTTCAACTTTTGACGGGCATTATGTAAAGGGGCTGGGAGCCATGCGGTGGGGGGTCGGGAAGCCCCGCGGGAAGCGCTGCGGGAAACGCTCGCAGGAAGCGCTGCGGGCCCGAGAAGCGCCGCGGGCCAGGGAAGCGCCACAGGATGCGCCGCAGGCCCGAGAAGCGCCGTGGAAAAAAAATAAAAAAAAACAGTAGGGCTGATTTGAACACTTTGAAAATAAGCTATTTTTGGAACAAAATCAAATTGCCGCCTTCTATGTAAAGCGATGTTTTAGATTTTCGTTAAGTTGGATTTTCTTTCAGTTGAATTAACCAAATGCTACTATGCGCATACTATTACTACAACTAAGCGCTGACTTTAAATAATAATCCAAATTTTAAAAACAGTAGGGGTGATTTGAACACTTTGAAAATAAGCTATTTTTCATTTATAGGTTGGAGCATTGGTCCCTTATTCACCATTATCATCAGGTGAAGGAGAGGAAGAACTCATTGAAGGGGCAATGGAGTTTCATGAGATTCAGGACAATGAAACATCAGCTATCAACGATAATGACTGGCATGATATTGTTAACTCTGGTGAAATACCTTTTAATATTGACGATTTATTATGTAATTATTTCAATGTAGAGCCTAGCACAGTTGAGCAAGGTAATGTTCCTAGTTCAGAGGCGGACTTGCCAGTGCTAAGTCCTAATACCTTACAAATTTTAGAGGATTTTACTGGGAACCCTCCTCCCACTGATTACCTACTTCCACTTCAAACAACTGAAGTGGAGCATACCCCAAATATTGTTGAACAACTTGGGGGAGGGGGAGGGGGTAATATACAAGAGGGGGGTACAACTTTTCCCGATTTTCAATTGTCCAACACAATTTTAAATGCAATAGTTGTTTACACTGCGACGTTTGGAGATCCCTTTAATTCACTAATGGGGGGAAATTTTGTTTTTGCCCCTGTAGAAATTGTGCATGCATATGTAAATAAAATTCGTGCACTACTGGAGAACCAAATTCAGTTGTGGGGAGGTAGGGATTCAATTAAGGTTTCTATTGTTTTAAAGGTTTTTTATTTAAATGAGGGGAAAAGTGAAGTTTATTATCATTATATACATTCCGAGATGCGTTTGGTTTATTCGAAGTTAGAAAATTTTGAGGGTGCTTTCATGGATTGGGTAGGTCAAATTATAGCGCATCTTGAGAACTTTCATGACAATGTGAGTGGCTCTCTAGTTCTTTTTGTTCAAAACTTAAGTGTAAATATTTGTAAATTT
This sequence comes from Artemia sp. Qi Xiang Cuo, assembly GCF_049724085.1. Taxonomy (NCBI): domain Eukaryota; kingdom Metazoa; phylum Arthropoda; class Branchiopoda; order Anostraca; family Artemiidae; genus Artemia; species Artemia sp. Qi Xiang Cuo. The sequence continues at coordinate 87,577,096 of NC_142797.1, forward strand.
AGGAAAGATGATATTTTAAGAGGGGGGGCAAGGCCTAATAGGGATACAGTTTTAAATTATAATCGAGATCTAGTAGGTTGTCAAGGTGTCCAGAAGATCCGTTTTGAAACAGATCAAAAATGTTTCAGGTATGCTTTCCTCATATCAGCATTCGAGCGTCTAGCACGTGATGCTACCAAGACGAATTCAGATCACTGGGCTGTACATGGGAAGAATACTCCAATTTCCCCATTGTAGATTTCTCTTGTTTAGAGGGGAAATACCCAGTAACGCTTCGATCCATTGATATTTTTGAAAGGTCTAATGCCCATTTAAATATCGGCGTTACTGTGGTTCAGTATGAAACTGAATTTGAAGATGGGGTTCATTCTAAAAAGAAGGGGGTGGTCTTCCCTGTAAGGGGCCCGTCAGTTGATTTGGTCTGACACTGGGTTTGGTTGTTATACACACCACCTAGTGAACCAAATGCAATTGGCCATTTTTATCCTATTACTGACATAAGTAGAGTTCTGGGGGTGGTAAGCATAGGGGGACCCGTTTCTACTGCCCGACATGCCTGTCACAATTCCGTAGTGATATAAAACTATGGGATCATATGAAACACTGTAGCCAGCATGGCTATCAGACAGTGGAAACGGTTTCAGGGGATAGATCCATTTTACGCTTTAAAAATTTCCAAAACACACTCCTCCAAGGCAACAAAATATCTTTAGACTGTGAAGCGAAGCTGTTGGAGGTGAATGATCCCCAATATCCAAATCATGTCAAAGCACATCAGGCCATTGCAGTGTCCTATGCTCACGTGCAAAGAGACAGTTCTAACACCATGCGGTTGTTAAAAATAGTAGAAACATTGAATGAGGACGAGTGCATGGTCAAGGCACTGACTAAACTAATTGGCACGGCTAATGGTGCTATTTCTCGTTTGAGAAATACCCATTATCCTTTGGTGCTGTATGCCGAAAAGCATCACGCGATAAAAAAAAACACCATAGGGGGGTGATGTACGGGGGAGTGGGGCGCACAGGCTACCGCGCAGACCGGCAAAAGAGGGGGGCATGCGACCTTCAGAGAACACGTTCACTTGTGGCAGGACAGTTCATGTAGGGGGAGTAATTTTAGAGGAGTTGCATATCAATCGTGTAACTTAAACGTTAGCCAGCAGTTGTTCATCCCAGTTTTTATCCACAACCCAAATTATGACTTAAAATTTATTCTACCAGCACTGGCACGTATGCATAGGGAGGGAGGGGGAGTAGACAGTCCATGGGTAAACAGTTCATTTACCTATAACATTATTCCCAAATCGGCCGAAAAGTTATTGCTTCTCGAGCTAAAAGGGCAGGCAATGGATAATGAGAAAACATGTTGGAATAAAATTAGGTTTTTATATCCCTTTAGTTTCTTCCTTAAGGCAGTGAGTCAATTGATTTAAGTGCAGAAATGGGAGAATTTTAATAGCTTTCCCATCCTTAAACAGCACTCTCCAGACTTTGAAATGTATGACTTATTTACCTGCAAAGTTGTATATGCATACAATTATTACTGTTCTGGCGCTCGCTTAAGCGAAGTGAAACTACCACCAATTGAAGCTTTTTGCAATTCACTTACCAGCAGTCAATGCACAGCCGCGGAGTATGAATTTGCAGAGAAGGTGTGGTCTGAGTAGAATCCCACCCATTGTAAAAAGGGGTGGGATTATGGTAGCCTGTACTTGGCTATTGACTTTCTAACTCTGTTGAATATAGTCTGTAATAACACACACCAATTCTATTCAGAGTTTGGGTTAGATATAGGATATTAATTTTCAACACCACATTTAGTGATGGATTTTATTTTAAAAATTATTAGGGAGGAAATAGACCTAATCACCGATGTATATCAGCACATTTTTGTAGAGCGTTCATTGAGGGGGGGAGGGTATGTTTTACATGGAGACCGCGTCTTGTCAATCGACCCGATCAGAAAAACACCGGGGCAAAATCAAATGCAGTGCTCTTGGTCATGAACTCATTGTACCCCTCGGCAATATCCCACTACTCTTTGCCGTGTGGGAACTATCAATGGCTTGAGAATCCTTGTGAGTTCCCCGAAATTACAACCGTCGAGGACAATGGGCCAAAAGGATGGTTCTTTGAAATTGACGGGCACATTCCGCTGGCGCTTCACGACTCAGTCAAAAATTTTGTTTTTCCCTGTATCAATCGACCAGTGACCAGGGACTCTCTGAGCCCCTACAATCGATCATTGGTTGAGGATATTGGGATGCACTGGACTCCCTCCAAACAGAAACTGGTTGCTGATTTGGACCCTAAGGAGAATATCGTTGTTCACCATGTGCTTTTGCACTGGATGTTGAACAATGGTTTCAAAATCACCAAAATACATAGGGTCCTGCAGTTCAATCAGTGACCATACTTGAAAACGTTTATCAATACTTTTGTCGATAAACGCTCTAGGGCAAACTCAAAGGTAGAGAAGGAAATGTACACACTCATCCTAAATTCAGCTTTTGGAAAAATGTGTGAAAGCGTAAGTAATCGATCTCGCTGCGATATTGTGACTGACCCTCTAGAGCGTTCAAGAATTATTACCAACCCTAATTTTACATAATTCTCGAGCATAGAGACTGGCATAGTTCTTCTACACAGGCGAAAGCGAAATATTGTACTGAAAAAGAATATAGCAGGCGGCAGTTCAGTACTAGAAATTTCCAAAAAGCTCATGTTGTCGTTTTTTTACAATGTGTGCAAGGTGCAATGGCCATGGGAGGGGGAGGTTCAAGTTTACTATGGGGATACAGATTCTCTGCTGTTAAAGGTAAATGGGACCGAAGATTTATTGGGTGATTTAGAAAAGGGGGAACACATCAGCTCGCGGATGGATTTCACCAACTGGAATCCGTCCCTCTACCCCGAGTTGGTGAAACGTCAAGCCCCCAACCAACTATTAATGTTAAAATCAGAGACGGGGAGTGATTTGATATCCAGGGGGTGTTCCCGGGCCCCAAAGCTTATTGCGTTAAAACTCATAGTGGGGATGAAAAGCAGACGTGTAAAGGGGTGCCTACACATTTTGTAAAGAGCAATTTCAACATGAGCGTGTACAGAGACTGTGTCGAAAGTAGCCTAGTGCCAAGAGCACAAGTGCTTGCAATTCGCTCTCTACAGTATAGAAATTATTCTGTGGGAGTGGAAAAAAATGCAATGTCGTGTATATCTGACAAAGTCTATGTGCTCTAGAATGGTGTAAGTGTCCTGCCTCATGGACACTACCGTATTTCAGACCGAGTTGAATGCATACACTATCGCAATCAACTTGGTCTGGATAAACTAACCTAATCTGACTAACCAACTAACCTTTCATAAATTAACTAACCACCACCACCAACCCGTTCATAAATTAACTAACCCAACCTCACCTTAACTCAACCTCAACTAACCAACTTAACCACCACCAATAACCCAACCTAACCTGTAGCAGCAGCAGTGACGACAACTATTGTACAGTTTTCACCCCCGCGGTTCCCAGGGGGGGGGAGGGGGGGGCACCCGCGGCCGACCTTCGGCCCCGCGGCCCTGGGGGGGACTTTTAAATTCACTGTAATGTTCAACTGTGCTATCCCGTGATTTTCAAGTGCTGTTTTCAAGTGTTTTTTTTTGTACAAAAAAGTGTTGATGTTGTTGTAGAGAAAAGTGTTTAAAGACAATAAGTGTTCTTTCGGTTGATGGAAAAAAGTGTTGTTGTTGTACATAAAAGTGTTTAAAGACAATAAGTGTTATTGCTGTTGATGGACAAAAAGTGTTTATTTATATTGTACATAAAGTGTTATCAATGTTCATGTTGAACAAATATTTGTTTTCATATTGCCGAAATAAATGCTGCCATGAAATATTGTTTTTTTGTTGTTCTTGAATAGATAGATCTATGGGAAAATTAATTTTACTTATTCATTGGACACGTATGATTTACAGTTAGTTATAGTCCAACTGTTGTCAGCAACATGTATCAATTTAAAACACCCTTCAGATCGTTTCTGTGTGGTCCCTCAATGTCGGGGAAAACAACACTTTTAACTAAAATAATTCAAAATTGCGATAAAATATTTTTGGAACAGCCGAAAAAAATCTAATATTTCTATAGCACTTGGCAGGAGTCCTATGATCAAATAAAGGCAATTGCCACAACCAGACCAATACCATTCATACGAGGACTTGATGTGTTCAATAGCATTGAATCGAACTCGTGGTTGATTATTGATGATTTGGCTGAATCCATTGAACAGTTCTCACAGGAAATGCTACAACTGTTCACTGTCCGATCCCATCATGAACACATTTCCATAACCCTAGTTCTACACAATCTGTTTCATTAAAGCAAATGTATGCGAACCCTTGCATTGAATTGCACTATCTATATTATCTATCGAGTTGTTCGTGATTCTAGCTCGCTCATAACTCTCAATAAACAGATATACCCCGGCGCCCCAAAAGGTCTGTTGTCAGCGTACACTCAGGCGACTAGCAAGCTCTACGGTTACATTTTTCTAGATTTTAATCAAAGCACGCCCGAGTATCTACGTGTAGTCACCGACATTTTTGACACTAAAATTACAGTATATCTTCCGGTGAACAGTAGAAAAGGCTATTAGTCGCCATTATGACACTGAAGAAACTACACGAACAATGGCATTTATTTTCCGTTTTAAGCACTTCAAACCCCTTGCTTAGGAAGGCTATACTCAAACATGGTGTTGACAATGATTTCATTAATCTAATATATGAACTTTGTTTAAATTTAAATGTGGGCAATGTTCAAATGCCATATGGTTTTATACAAAATAAAACGAAACTTAGTTCCACTTTACGCGCCTTGGCTTGTAAAAACAAGGGAAAAAATTTAAATGAAAACGGCTCCTTCAAGCAGAAGGTAGCTTTTTCACACTTTTACTGCCAATAATTTCTGGACTTGTAAACAGTTTTCTCTAGAGAATGGCAAAACCCTATAAATTGACACCATTTGAACTTATCCTCTCGCCCGTCGAACATTTTGATGACAATCTAAGCAAAGTCATTAATGATGTGAATATTGCCGATGACAAAAATTGCTTTTACTTCAAGATGCATTGCGACGTGTGGACAAACATAAACCTTGTCGTGAGAGACCCGCCGTCGCTGTCGCCACTGATCCCTCTAAACAGGAAACATCTCCTCAAGATTCTTCACAATCAAAGGAGAAAGACTTGAATTCAATTGTATCGAAAATTGGAAACCTATTTCCAGTCACCTATTGTGAACAGAGTAAAAGAATATTATCATATCTTATGTTGGGAACTGGTGATGATCCAGTTAAAGTTGACAGCAAAGGGAAAAAAATTATAAGTAAAAAAAAAAGTTATAATCTAGTTGATTTAATTTTTGATATGGTGATAAATCATAAATGACTTTTATCCTTTGACAATAATCTATACACCTTTCTAAGTGTATCAAACTTTCCCAAAAGTCTTATTGGTAGTAAGCAAATTCCAAAGAAACTAAGAGAATATAGTCCCACTCCAGCACCAACGCCATTTGATAAAGAAGAAGAAGATTCAATATTTGGAATTGATAGGATTAACAGCACCGCTGATTTTAAAACACATGTTGTCTCCGATCAAAAGTAAGTAAAAGATGATTCGAGCTCGAATGTGCAAAATGGAAATGAACATTTCGTTACGTGTTTTCGTTCAAAATGGATGAAGTTCTGAAAGGTGTCTATGAAAATATTGGTGAAGCGGGGGGTTTAAGGTCTCCCAAAACGCTTTCCAAAGTTTTCTCTGGCGCCACATTGAAAAATGCAGAATAGTATCTAGAGAATGAAGCGAGTTACACACTGCATCGGAATCAAAGGCTTCGCAGCAAACAATATTGACAAACTAAAGCCCTTTTCCCTCTGCATATAATGCAAACGGATCTTTTAACTTTAGACGCAATTCAACAATGTCACAATGCACCCTACAAATATTTTTTGGTTGCAATCAGTGTCTTTAGTCGCTATGCATACGCCAGTCCAATACGATCAACGAGAGATTTTGAACTTGTTCGGGTCTGTTAAACTATTCTCGAGCACGGTTTGTTTTTAGAAATGAAATCGGATCGTGATAATAAATTGGGCTATCCCAGAGCACACAAGGTATTTTTGAAATTTACAAAAACACTTTATCATTTTCAAATTCTGAATAGGACATTATTGGCCTAACAATTATTGAAAACGAATTGTCTATTAATATCAAGATATTGTAGACTGAAAATGCACCTGCTTCTTGTCATAATTTAGATACAATCATGCAAAAATCAACCATCGACCTCATCGATCTCTGTCCAACTCAAGCCTTCGGGAAGTTCATTACAATGAAAATATATTTGATGCGTTTCTAAAGTAATACTCCAATTGTTAAAAAAAGAAACAAAATTTGAAGAAGAAATTTAATGTTGGTGATACTGTTGGAACTAATATAGACAGCAGTATTTTTCAAAAAGGGAATTATATATGGAGCACTAAAATTTTCAAAGTGTCCAAAATCCTGGACACCATACCCATAACTTATCGTTTGCGAGACAGCAAAGATGATGTGAGTCTTGGTAGCGTTTATGACTATGAACTTAAAAAAGTAAGAAACACTAGTGAAATGTATAAAACTTAGTATATATTAAAGAATAGTACTCGCAGAGAAAAGAGACAGTTGCTTGTTCGTTGGCTAGGATACAACTCAGATTTCGATTCTTGGGTCAGTGCTGAAGATATTAACACTGCCCAATGATTTCTAAGTGACTTTCATGTCCAATATTTCCGATCCTCTCTACACTGAGTTGAATAAAATAAATGATTTCTGGACGAAACTCTCCCCCACCATCAAATTCAAAGACAATGAAAAGTATGAATTGGCTCTTATCGACTGTATTCTCAAAAATAATTATGACATTCTGAGAAAGGATCGTAAATAAGAAATAAAAATCAGACCCTATGATTGGCCGCCACCAACATCCTCAAGTGATCAAGAACAAATTCAAAAGACCAATTGGTGGAATTATCCATACATCGAAATACCCTGCGAGTAAGTCACCTGTTTGAATGATTTATGTCGTTCTATTAATAAAAGAATTTCCGCTCGTAAAAAAGGAGCTTTTCATTTCAACTATTCAAAGGAGGAGGGCAAGATCTACATTAGTTCACCTATTAGCAGTGAAAATGTTATTCTCAATGATAACCTAAAGGATGATCTCGGTTTTAATCTAAATATTCTGATTAATAGATGTGTCTAAAGCCTTCATTTTATTTTCGCCGACAACCCGTCCGCCTTTATCACGAACACCTTTATATTTATCTATGACTTGATTGCGAAAAAATTTCTATTCGGTAGTTCAAGTTTCCCCCTCCTACAAGTTCTTGAACGAAAGACCAACCAAGAACTTATTCACCACTACAATATAAAGCATCTTCAGTATAGTCCCGTAAACACTTCCTATTTGGAACTCTGTCAGTTAACGCTAAAAACCGAATTGGGTGATCCCATAGCAATTTGAAAAGGGTTGGCTGTGATTACATTTTATTTTCGTCTCATTGTTTAAAAGCAAGATGTCTAATAAAAAAGTGGTATTCACTTGTCCTGATATTGACTGCTATGTTAATACTCTTGGCCCAAGACAACAGGGCAATGGAATGGACTATTACAAAGGTCGCTCGTCAATGTCTGGCTACGGTCTTGGCAGTTGGTTTGCTAAGCTGTTTCGCTCTTCACTACCACTGGCTAGAAAATATCTTGTACCGGCTACGACAGATTTTGCATCCTCTACACTATACGATTGGGGCTCTGGCAAGGATTTAAAAAAAGTGCTTCGGAAAATCTTAGGTCCAGTGCGCGAACCCTTGGCGAGAAATTAAAACAAAATGGTAAAGGCTTAAAAAGGTCAAGTAACAATGCATAACTCATCAGTCTCCACTCATGTTGTAGACGAAAAACATCGTCCCTCCTTTCAAAGAAAATAATGAAAAATCTGTCATTTGCTTTAAGCAGAAGAAGAAGTCGCAGAAAGAAAACTGTTAGATTAGAACTATATTTACTGTCCTGCAATTTCATACATGATACATAACAATTCACAATCTACAATCACCGCCTCATTGAATCCATTCAATGCAGAAAATATTGATGTGAGTGTCAAGCATGGCTACTATGAAGAATTTTATCCACTACACCCTCTCTCCGACAAGCTACCCATTCTAATTTAGTCTAATGAAGACTTCCTTCTGTAATTGTCTCTGGCAAATAGATATACGCCAATAAGAGACCTTCAAATCAACAATTAATCGACGAGTTAGTCTGAATAGCTATTCAATGGATAGATAAAACTGCACTATTTTCGTCGAAAAATGAGTGTATACATAAATGTCATACTGGTGAGCACAAGCGACAATCTTTCAAATTATACAAGCTATATGTAGTTGAAGCTGATGACACCCATGTCATATAAAGACTTGAGAAGAATCTCCGATGGATATGAATACATTACTGATACTAATAGTACAGATGCACTTAAAAATACTACAACTAGTGAATTACATCTAGTTGGAAATATATGTCATGAAATATTTAATATACCCCAATGGTTGCCGCCCAATGTTAAAATGGATATAAAATTGACGCTTGCACCCTCAAATTTCATATTGAGAAAAGAACTTGCTGCCAATCCTGATGTAAGTCTCTCCCTCACCTCGGCAATACTTTATGTAAGCAAATAACAGGTCATGAGTTCTGGCACTTTGGCAGTGGAAAAACTGAGAGCCAATTACAACAACATTAAACTACTTGTCCCTCATACCATGACCAATCAACGTCATATTGCAATGGGCTCACGCACCTTCACCGATTCATCCTTTATCAATGGTGAAATTCCGTCAAAACTTGCATTGGCATTTGTAAAAAGCACCAGTGCAATAGGATCATGGACTGAATGCCTACACAAATTCAAGATGTTTGGACTTTCATCTCTTAAGTGCAAAGTAAACGGCATCCCACTCTACAATCTATCTTTTGATAAATCCTATAGAACATTGTACAAGTTGACCATGCAAACCCTAGATCATGACTCTCAACTATTTGAAAATGGTATAACCGAAGATATGTTTGCTAAAACACATGGTATCATTGTACTGGATTTGTCTGGCACGCAGGATATGAGTATAGTACTTACGAGGAATGTGCGTTTAGAGTGCAGATTTGCCGACCCATTGGCTGAGAGTATTGCACTAATCTCACTAAATCAATATGAAACTTATTGGGAAATCACTCCCGAAGGCAGTGTTCTACTAGACTTGGCGCCATGAACACCTGTCAAATAATCAATGTATTTAATATGGACCCCTACATGTCCCAGTACAAATCCTATTATCTACCCTCGGACTTCGGACTTGGAAAAATTCAAAGTGTCAACAATACCTTGATTATTGTTAATAGCAGTCCATCGACTTTGAAGACCGGCCATTGGCTGTGCATCTTTCAAACAATGAAGACGATTGAATTTTTTGATCCTCTTGGTCTACCCTATACATTCTACACACCCCACATCAGCAACTATATTCGAGAGCAGTGGGAAAACTTTTATTCAAAATCGAAAGAGAGTTCAGGATCTAACGACTAAAAGCTGCGGTTTCTGTGCACTAATATATTTTGTATTCCAATGTCATAGCTATCCCTACGCACAATTTTTCCAAAGATCTTGTGGAACTAACCGTCTGAGCGTTTTTATATTGAAATTCATCGTTTCGGACATATATATTGTGGATTTCAGTTTTCTACCAGTAAAATGCTTAAAAAATTTTTTTGAAATTGCTTTTAATTAGAATGCAAGTATACACAACAATATCTTTAAATCTTCACTTTTAGATTTTTTCATTGATGTATAGGCAACTGTCGTGAACCACTAATGCCTGTAAATTATTTGGATTAACTGTATATTGATCTTGGTTGACTGAAAAGTAAGTTTCATTTTTTATACAGTACAATTTAACTTCACTCCTGTCATTTCTCTTTGTATACAATTTGTAGTCATATTATGAAATTCAAGAGTTTTAATGTGACTATTTGAATCAATATAACATACAGTGTTTTCAAATGGTGAATCATATTTGGTAACTTTCAAATAAAAGTCACTTGGTTTATAGTCATTACCGACAGTGTCTTCACAATGATGGCGTTTAGGCCAATTTGCCGTGTAACCCCAGCATTTGAGACGTAGACCAGGTCCGCCTTTCTGTACATTTTCAAATATGCGACAACAGCAATATTGATCCCAAAAGCAAAGATAACGTTACAAGTTTTTTCCAATCATAGCAGGGTAAGTATTCTCCCACTGATCACATTTATCGTAGTGACAGTTGGAGCACAGGTACCCTCTAGGATAAGAGTCATACACCTCCTCAAGACATGAATTACATCCTTTAATGTGTACTGCAAAGCCTCTATGTAATTTACAAGGATTAAATTATTTGCACTTTTCACTATAGTCATCACTGATTGTACAAGTCTGAAACTGAGCCCAACTGCCAAGAGTATACAAGCAAAATGGACATGTATAGAACATTTTTAGGTTTCCGATGTCAACTCACTCACAGCTAAATTGAAACTGAGCGTCCTCGCCGACGGATAAATTCAGTGAGGGGAAATGGGGGAGAGGAGTAGCTCTGTAACGTTACCTCTTTCGAATGACGGCGGAGCCATCTACATTGAATCCATTGGCAATGTTTTCAAAAGTATATCCACGATATGATTCTGCCTTGTTTCAATTAATATATCAATAAATTGAGTATAAGCATTTGAATCACATTTTAAAAGTTTCAAACAATAGTCCAATGGGGGAGAATCACTCCTCATTATATTGTCAAGTGTTCCCTGACAAAAGAATATCCTGCGTTTAAGAGATAACTCGAGAAAATTGTCATCCAAAATCAAATGTTTTTCCATAAACACTAGATTTGATCTAATTCTCTCTTTCTCAAATTTATTCATTTTTCAATCCTTTTACTCTGACTTCTGACTTTAGGCTGATCCCGATTTGTTTGCCTTAACCTAACCTGACCGGAAAAGAAAGAAAACATTTCTGATTTCGAGACAATTCTATTGATTAATTACAAGAATATCAATAACGCCGAGCATGTGAAATTTATTAATAACAGAGTTTAGTGTCTTAGATTAGTTTCACCAATGCCCTTAAAGCACAATGAAGTCTATTCACATGTGCTATATCAACTTTAGCGGCGAAACATAATTGATCCTCCATTTTAAATTTGCTCAAGGATATCACATATCTTGCATATACTGCATCCCATTCCAGACAAAGACTTGATCCTTTCTTGATTTCCACCGCAATGTTAGGTGCTCTTGTATTATTACCATCAACTCCACTATCAACTTCTAAGAGGGTAAACATTCCACTCATCATCAGCACAAATATATATACAAATGAGTAAGGTCAAAACTGTTCTCACTCCGTTGAATTCTATTCACAGACTAATAAAACTATAGCAAAAATCCTTTCCTCATATTCCCTCCGCCGCTAATATGTAAGCAAGCCCTCTGATTGGCTGAGAAAGAAACACGTGATCTAACTGTTTCCTATTTCTGGAAACTCATAACATTCGCCTCGAGCAAAACAACAACAACAACAAATAGTATTCCCTATTTCTGGACACCTTGACATTCGCTGAGAGCGTGCACTTACAACAACAACAACATTGACCTTGATATTCGCTGAGAGCGTGCACTTACAACAACAACAACATCGACCTTGACATTCGCTGAGAGCGTCCACAAAACAACAACAACAACATCGACCTTGGAAAAAAGAGGTCATTGACCCCATTAACCACGTGTTCTCCCTAATGACTCTATACCCATATTTGGTGTTAAAAAAAAGTTTTAGGTGGCAGCAGGGGTGAGCGATCGGAGTAGCACCTCCCTCTCTACTGATGAAAAGTTATACTTTCATTATTTTCGCTTTTTGTACTTCAATATTTTAGGACAAGTGATGGTAAGAAATTGTAATTGCACCATTAAATTTGCCAAGATCGAAAGGTTTCTACAGATCATTAAAGTCTTTTACCTTAACAAACACGTGAAATTACTTTTTTGCATAAGAAGTACTGACGTGTCTCCTTTTCTTTCTCTTCCTTTTTTTTCTTCGCTGACGCTTTCTCATGGTGCTATCAAACCAAACTTATAATACGTGCTTAGATATAAAATTTAAAATAGAATGATCAATTTAACAGTTCTCTAATATGTTCCAGTGCCCCACTAGCGACTAAGAAAAAAACAGAAAGAAAAGAGAACATAGTGATTTCCATGCAAAAAAAATCTTGTTATTTAATGTTGGAGGTTTCAATTGTCCTGTATAGGGTTTTTAAGCATGGCTAATCCAATGGTATAATCCAACAGCCAATCGTCTAGGGCTAAACGGAAATCTGGTCGTCTTCGTCTGAGCTGGGAGGACGTCATAAAGAAAGATTTAAAGGAAATTGGAACTTCCTGGGAGTGTTTAAAAAGGGAGGCTTTGAATAGATTGGGACTGAGGAGGAGCGTGCGTAGCTATGATGGCCTCAGGTGGCTTTGTGCTCCAGTGAGTTTTTAGTAGTAGTAGTAGTAGTAGTAGTAGTAGCAGTAGTAGTAGTGTTAAATCAGCTACAAATGGAAGATTTTTTTTCAAAATAGGTTTTTAAACTTTTAGTTACCATGGGCCGTCGTTTGTTATTCAGTAGGTTGCAGCTATTGCTGCAACCATAATGATTAATTTTATGGACTGATGAAACTTTTTATTCTTTTCATATTATGTGCATCAAATTAATTTATAACTGTACCAAACTAACCACATAACTGTTTTTTTAAGTCACCTCTCTAGTCGCTTAGATACATAATTATGTGTATCAAAAATATACACAATGACAAAAGCTGCCATTAACTTAGAATACAAAAGTGTTTTCGTGCTTGATCCGATTTAATTTACTACTCAATAAGGTGATTTTTTAAATAAAATAAAAATATTTTACTTCTTCAATTGTTTATTTATGAAAACTTTATCGGATTTCCTCGAAGAAGGAATCTTTCTTAAAATCCTATTTACTTGTCCAAATCTTATCAAAGTGAACTATGAACCTTCAAAATTGATTTATAGGATCTATTGGCTCTCTGCATGGGGAATAAAGCAAATTTGAATAATCTTTGCATTCTGTAAAAAATGTATTAATATCTAAAAATAAGTACTATCTTTGTGGTTATTCATATACGAAGACAATCCTTATCTTATTAAAAAAAAAAGGTACTAAAAATGGGCTTCTTGAATTAGTTATTGTCCAAACATCATGGAAAAAACACTACTTTGGCTATCCTGTATAGTCTCTCTTGGGCTATGCCAAAATCTTATCTGGCAGGAAGAATTTGACACACTTGACACAAACGTATGGGAACACCTTATCACTGGCTGGCGTGGTGGCAACTGGGAATTCCAGTACTATAGTGACAGGCCTGAAAATAGGTAAAGTCAGACAAATCTTAGTTTTATTAAGAACCACGGGTACTTGGCTATTTTCAGTAGTTATGTCTGCTTGTCAGAGGCAACGCTATAGCGTTGCCTATAGTAAAGGCCATACGGCTCCAATGTTTTATTTTTAATTTATTCATTATTTATTTTTTTCCCAGAGGCACTTCATATGGAAGGGGTCGTCATATAAACTTCAAAGGGGGCTCATTCGATTGAAAATCGAGAGTTCGACTGCCTTTTTTAAGGGTCAAAAGTGATTGGAAGGCAAGTAACACCGCTTTCACCCCCACCATCTTCCCGAATACATTCAATCAAAATTTTGAGATTGACATTTTGTTTTACGCAATTGATTTCCGGAAATAAATTATGTTTTTGTGAAGGAAACTCCCCCAACAGCCCTCAGGACAAGGGTTGTAAATTATGCCCTGGGGCCATATAAGCTTTTTATAGAAAGTTTTGTCGTAAAAACTTCAAAAAGGGCTCATTAGATTGGACATTCAAAGGGCTTGTGCCCATTTACTAGTCGAAAGTGATTGGAGGGCAGCTAACCCCCCTCTCACGTCCATCTTTTCACCAAGCACATCCAATCAAAATTCTGAGATAGTGATTTTGTTTAACGTAGTTGAAAATTCTGTAAATTAGGTCTTTTAGAATGACAACCCCCAAAAGCCCACAGGGAAAGGGTTGTAAGTTATGCCCTGTGGGCATATGTGGTTTTTATAGAAAGCGTTGTTGTAGAAACTTAGAAAAGCGCTCATTCGATTGGAAATTTAAATGGCTAGTGTCATTTTTTAGTAGTCAAAAGTGATTGGGAGGTAACTAACACCCCTTTTACGCCCACCATTTCCCCAAACACATCCAATCAAAATTTTTAGATAGCCATTTTGTTCAACGTAATTGAAAAATCTGGAAATTATACCTTTGAGCAGGACCCTCCATAGACAGTCTAGCCATAGAGAGGGCAAGGGTTATATGTTATGCCATGGGGACATATATGGGTCTTATAGAAGGAATGCTTGTATTAACTTCGTAAAGGGCTCGTTTGATTGGAAATTGAAAGTTCTAGTTAACTTTTTAAGTGTCAAAAGATATCGATAGGTAACCAGTCCCTCCACGCCTTTTTCCCAAATACATCCGATAAAAATTTATACCCTGGGGATATATATGGTTCTTATGGAAGGAAAGCTCTTATAAACTTCAAAGAGGGGTCCTTTGATTGGAAATTGGAAGTTCTAGTTCACTTTTTAAGAGTCGAAAGAGATTGAAGGGCACCTCCTCCCCTCCATGCCTTTTTTATCAAACCCGTCTGATAAGAACTTTGAGATAGCCATTTCTTAAAAAAAAATAGTTCAAAGACTATGTAAAAAAAAACTCCGGAGTCGACACAGCCCCCAGGGCCGAGGGCAGATGTTTTAAGTTATGCCCTGGGGGAATATATAGTTCTTATGAAAGGAAAGCTCGTAAAAACTTCAGAGAGGGCTCATTTGATTAGAAATTAAAAGTTTTAGTTCAGTTTTTGAGAGTCAAAAGAGATCGGAGGGCAACTAGCCCCCCCCCATTCCCCTTTTTTACCGAAGGCATCCGGTTGGATAACAAAAACTCAGGTGCCGACACAACCCTCCAGGGATCGGGGGTAGGCGTTGTACGTTATACCCTGGGGCATATATGGTTCTTATGAAAGTGATGCTCGTATTAACTTCAGAGAGGGCTCATTTGATTGGAAATTGAAAGTTTGAGTTCATTGTTTAATATTCAAAAAAGATCCAAGGGAAGCTACTCCCCCCCCCCCCCCCAACGCCTTCTTGTTCCAAACCCATTTGATAAAAATTTTGAGATGGACATTTTGTTAAAAAAAATAGTTCAAAGGTCGGATATGATAAACTCCGGTGCCAATACAACCCCCAGGGGGTGGGGGAAGGCATTCTAAGTTAAGCCCTTAACGCATGTATGGTTCTTATGAAAGGGATGCTCGTAAAACTTTATAGAGGGCTCATTTGATTGGAAATTGAAAGTTCTAATTCTCTTTTTCAGAATCAAGAGACTTAAGGGCAACTACCTTTTTTCCCTCAAGCCTATCTGATAAAATTATAAAACAGCCATTTCATTAAAAATACCCTCCTCTCCCCCCTCCACAGCCCTCAGGGTAAGGGTTTTCAATTATGCCTGGGGCCATAGAAGATTTGTATAAAAAGTGTTGTCGTAGAAACTTCAAAAAGGGCTCATTCGACTGGAAATTTAAATGACTAGTTCTCTTTTTAATAGTCGAAAGTGATTGGAAGGCAACTAATACCCCTTCAACTCCCACCATTTCCAAACGCATCCAATCAAAATAATGAGATATCCATTTTGTTCAACGTAGTTGAAAGTTCTGGAAATTATATCTTTGAGCAGGACACTTCCCCCACAGTCTTCAGGGTAAGGGTTATAAGTTATTCCCCCAAAGGTGGAAATACGTGTATGACTTGACGATCCTCGAAGTATGTCACAGGAATATTAATAGTGACCCACTTGAAATTCTATCCCACATTGTGGATGAATCAAAGAACCTGAATATGAAATTAAATTCCACTAAATCAAATATAATGACGATAAATTTATTGAAATCTATTCCCGCATTCCCTGACCCTATCCCCCCCCAGATATTTCTGTGTCTTCCTTTAGATTACTTGGGGTTACAATTTCCTCTAATTTAAAGTGGGATATCCACGTGAAAGATATTGTCCGTAGAGCTAATGCGACCTTGTCTCTCCTTTAGCTCTTGAATAAATTTAACATCCCCCCATCCCATTCTTTAAGGATTTATACTTCCTTTGTCCGCCCACATCTTGAATATGCTTGTCCAGTTTGGCATCCTGGTATCTCCCGTGATGAATCAGATAAAATTGAATCTATTCAAAAAAGAGCACCAATAATAATTTTTTAAGTAAACTTTGTTACCATAATCACTCATTCTAAAAAATGTCAATCTGGAAACTCTTGAGCACAGGAGAGAAACGCTGTGCCCCCGTTTCGCAAAAAATGCAACAATAAACCCTCGCACGGAAAACATTTTCCCCAAAAGACACTCCCCATCCAGGCACTGCTTGCCACGTACTGCCTCCGAACCCATCCCTACCTTGTCCCCCATCCGCTGTTCTACCTCCACAAATAAAAAAAACCTTTGTCCCCTTCATTACTGATAAAAAAAACCACTATTTTTTTCTTTTTTTTTTTTTTTTTTTTTGTTTTTTTTACTGGTGATACCCATGCTGGTGTCCGTTTGGCTCTTCCGTTCCCTCCCCTTTTTATATATTCTCTTTTAAACCTTTTTAACATTATTTTTATCTCAATTTTCTTTTTTGGTTTTGTTTTAATTTGTGCCTTTTTAACTTTCTTACATTTGAAACTTTTTGTTTTTTAGACTAATGAATGGCTTTGCCTTTCTGATATTGTTGTTTTTGGCATTGTTTAGCCAGTTTTTTAGTTGTCGTGCTATTTCTATGTCTTTTTTTCTTATATGACTCTGAAATGCAAATTCGGCCCTTCGGGGCTTGTGATAGTCATTTTTCGAAATAAATATCTTATCTTATCTTATGTCCTTGGGGCATATATGGTTCTTAAGGAAGGAATGCTCGTATAAATTTCAGAGAGGACTCATTTTATTGGAAATTGAAATTTCTAGTTGATAATTCCGATACATAATCCATCCGATAAAAAATTTTAGACAGCTATTTTGTTAAAAATAGTTCAAAGATCATATGAAAAAAAACGGTGGTATCGACACAGGCCCCAAGGGTCCGATGGCAGGCGTTGTGAGTTATGCCCCTGGTGCATATATGGTTCTTATAGAAGGTTTGGTCGTATAAACTTCAAAGAGGGCTTATTTGATTGGAAATTGAAAGTTCTAGTTCACTTTTTAAGAGTCAGAAGAGATTGGAGGGTACCTAGCCCCAGGCCCTTTTTTCCTCAAACCCATCCGATAAGAACTTTGAGATAACCATTTTTTAAAATAGTTAAAACACCATATAACGAAAACTCTGGGTGGTCAATGCCCCCCTGGGCCTGAGGGCAGGCTTTATAAGTTATGCCCTTGGGGAATATATGGTTCTTATGGAAGGTAGCTCGTAAAAACTTCAGAGCTCTTTTGATCGGAAATTGAAAGTTCTAGTTAAGTTTTTTTTAATTCAAAAGAGATTGGAGGGCAACTAGCCCCCCACAGGCCCCCTTTCCCCAAAATGCATCTGATAAAAATTTTGAGAAAGCCATTAAGTTAAAAATTGTTCAAAAGTCAGATGAAAAAACGTAGGTGTCGACACAACCCCCCAGGGGCCTGGGGGCAGGCGGTGTAATTTATGCCTTGGACAAAAAGGGTTCTTATGAAAGTGATGCTCGTAAGAACTTCAGAGAGGGCTCATTTGATTGGAAATTTAAAGTTCGAGTTCAATTTTTAATAGTTAAAAGAGATCCAAGGGCCACTAGCCCCCCATGCAATCTTTTTCCAAACCAATCTGATAAAAATTTTGAGATAGAAATTTTGTTAAATATAGCTCAAAGGTCGGATAAGTAAAACTCGAGTGCTAATACAACCCCCCCCCCCCAGGGCCTGGGGGAAGGCGTTCTAAGTTATGCCCTAAGGGCATCTATGGTTCTTATGAAAGGGATGCTCGTATAAACTACATAGAGGGCTCATTTGACTAGAAATTCAAAGTTCGAGTTCACTTTTTAAGAGTCACAAGATTTAAGGGGAACAAGCCCCCTCCCCCCACACGCCCTTTTTCAAACTCTGTCAAATTTAATATACAGAAAATTCAAAGCTAGGAATATTTTTTTAAATTAAAACATCCAAAAACGGCAGCTTTCCTGAATATTCCCGTTCTATTGTGAAGTGAAGATTCGAATCAAAAAAGTTCAAATGTGCCAAAAAATTTCTTAGAGGGCCCTTTCCATGTTCTCAAACAGACAGGATATCGTCAACAAACGCAACCAGAGAGAGTGTTTTAAGTTGAAAATATTCAAAGCATATTGTTCTAAGAAATCCATGTAAAAATTTGCCAAATTAATGAGACAAAACAGTGCACATGGATAGGCCCATGATTTGAACGAAAAATTTTTCTTGGAACATAAAATACGAAAAGAACCTGTTGCAAAGGCGAACAAGCACCATTTTTGTGTTAATTTCCAAAGATTTGGAATCTGACCAAGCAGAACGCTCCTCTAGTTCACTTTGTAGGGCCTGCTCACAGTTAAAGACTTCGCACCAAATAAAGTTGGGGAAAGTATACTAATAGGGCTCACCATCGCCCTTAAATCCCCCTCAAGCTCACTTTCCATGGGGCCTGTACAGAGACTTTCACGAAATTCTGAAGGCGGTGACAATAAATTCTCAATGTTTGTCCCTGGTGTAGGGGTAATGCCAGTATGTGAACCTAGAAAATAATAAGAGCTGATTAGCCGATTCAAACACTCTTGATTTCATCCTGAGAAAGAATTTATATTAGGCTGAAAGAGAATATATTAGTCTGAAAATTTTTTGAATGGGCAAGGTGACCCTTTGGATTTACTGAGACCAAACTCCTAGCTAAAGAATTAACTATCAGAAATTATATCTTACATACACTCCTCAAAGTGACCGTTCGCAACAATAGGTGCCACACTACGAGCTATAAATTTAAGACCAGATATTACCACATACATGTGGGTAGAGTACCCCCTCTTTACGCTTCAGGTAATATAATGTTCTAAAGAGTCTTAAATATACATACTGAGGGGAAGGTTATGCTCACTGTAGGCGGGTCGATCCAAGCTGGCATTTCTTGCACAGCCGGAAAAAAAGAATAAAACTTATTACTGTCTTGGATCATTTATGATTTTTAGCTCTGAAAAGAATATTGTGATGAAAAAACCTATTGGGCAATGCCCTCAAATTCTCCTTCTTAGTGGGAACAGTAAAACGCCATGTTTTCAACACTAGAACGCATTATTTTTAGAAGCAGGAGGATCCTATTTAATCCCTCCTTTATTAACCCAAGAAAAATGTCTTATTTTTAGCTATTTGTCTCTTAGGACCCTAGGGGCTTTCCCTCAAAACTATTGACAGAAGTCCTATAAAAGAATCCGTTACATTCTAGAAACTTAAAAGAATCCGTTACATTCTAAAGATGGGAGATATCATCAGTGTTCTAACAGTCTGAGAAATTTACCTCGCATAAAAATTTAGTTTTTAGCTTTAAATCATGGCGAAAAGTCCCTCAAAGCTTGAGGTGATGGTGTGATTTTCATTAAGATTCTATGACTTTTAAGGGGTGTTTCCCCCTTTTTTCAAATAAAAGTCAACTTTTTTCAGGCTCGTGGCTCTTAGCTTTTGGCAACCATAAACTTAATGGAACTTATATATTTGAAATCAGCATAATAAGCTGATTTTTTTATGTATATATTGATGTTAAAATTCCGTTGTTTAAAGTTTTGGCTTCTATTGACCCGAGTCATCATTACTTAAAGTTCGTTACCACGAACTGTTCAAAAACAAAACAGACACAAAAAAAGGAGTAAAGGCGAGAAAATTCCTACAAAAATTGAAAGAATAATTCATAAAGTTATAAATAGTCTTTTTCCGGCCATGAAATCAATAAACTGTAAATTTAATCAATAATGTGAAGCAAAAATGCTCTATATTCTCATTTTTCACACGTAGAAATCAGAACCAACACTCAAGCGTTGCCTGTAGTAAAGAGCCATAAGGGTTGTTACTTATTATTTTTTATGATTATTTTTTACCCAGTAGCACTTCATATAGTAGGGGTGGTTGTATAAGCTTCAGAGGGGGATGATTCGATTGGAAATTGAAAGTCCTATTACTTTTATTCATATACAGCAAAATAGCGCTGCCTAAGTAAAGAACGATGTGGACATAATGTTTTATATATATCTTTTGTTTTTCTTATAGGTCAGGGCACTTTAAATAAGGAGTTTTCGAAAAGGGCTCATTCAATTAGAAATTGAATTTTAATATTCAAAAGAGATTGGAGGGCAACTAACCCCCCTTCCATGTCCACTATTTTCCCAAAACACATTCAATAAAAATATTTAAGATAGCCATGTTTTTCAACATAGTTGAAAAATCCCACGATTATGTCTTTGAGGATAAAATTGCCCCACAGCCCTCAGACCAAGCGTTGTAAGTTACCCCCGGGGGCATATAAGATTTTTATAAAAAGTGTTGTCCTAGAAATTTCAAAAAGGGCTCTTTCGATTGCAAATTGAAAGGGCTAGTGCCCTTATTAATGGTCAAAAGAGATTGGAGGGAAAAGACCCCCCCCCCTCATGCCCACCTTTTCCCCAAGCACATCCAATTAAAATTTGGAGATAGCAATTTTGTTCAACGTAGTTGAAAGTTCTGGGAATTAGGTCTTTGAAGATGACAATCCCCAACACCTGTCTGGGCTATGTTTAAAAGTTATACCCTGGGGCATATAAGGTTTTTATTGAAAGAATTATCGTAAATAACTTCAAAAATGGCTCATTCGATTGGAAATTGAAAGAACTAGTGCCCTCTTTAATAGTCGAAAGTCATTGGAGGGCAACTAACCCCTCTCTCACTCCCATCATTTCCCCAATCACATAAAATCAAAATTGTATTATGTTCCACGTAGTTGAAAGGTCCGGAAATTACGTCTGAGGATGACCAACCCCTCATAGCCCCCATAACAAAGGTTGTAAGTTATGCCTTGGCGGTATATAAGGTTTTTGTTGAAAATGTTGTCGTGCAAACTTCAAAAAGGGCTCATTCAATTGGGAATGAGATAGTCAAAAGTGATCGGAAGGCGAATGCTTCCCACGCCCATCATTTCCTCAAACACTTCCGATCAAAATTTTGATATAACCTTTTTGTTAAACGTAGTTGTAGGGTCCGGAAATTATGTCTCTGAGTATGATGACCCCCTCCCCCTATAAAACCCTCAAGGCTAAGGTTGTAAGTTATGCCTTGGGGGCATATAAGGTTAGTAGAAGGCTATCTTATACTCGTGACGGGACACCAAATATGGGCATAGAGTCCCTAGGGAGAACACGTGGTTAATGGCGTCAATGACCTAATTTTCAAAGGTTGATTTATTTGATGTTTCTATGTGTAATAGCTCCGGGACGAAGGTTGCACATGTGCATTGAATTCTAACGGGAACAAGGTTATTGATCTAGGACTCGAGGGGGAAATGGATTTCCAAGAAATTGATTGCGTAATCGAAGGGGAAGTGGATTTCCGAAAAATTGATCGCGTAATCGAAGAGGAAGTGGATTTCCGAGAACTTGATTGCGTAATCGAAGGGGAAGTGAATTTCCGAGAACTTGATTGCGTAATCGGTCAATGACCTCTTTTTCCAAGGTCAATCGATCTGTTGTTGTTTGGCCACGTGTAATGACATGAGGGTGATTTACATAATCGGCGGGGGAATTATTGATTCACGAAGGGGAATTAAGAAACAAACATGGCTTCTTTGATCTTTAGGCTAACCTAACCTGAGAAATTGATTTACATAATCGGCGGGGGAATGTTTTGATTCACGAAGGGGAAATTAAGAGACAAACATGGCTTCTTTGATCTTTAGGCGAACCTAACCTGAGAAATTGATTTACATAATCGCTATGGGAATGTATTGATTCACGAAAGGGAAATTAAGAAATATTATGGTTTCTTTGATCTTTAGGCTAACCTAACCTGAGAAATTGATTTACATAATCTGCGGTGAAATTACTGATTCGCGAAGGGGAATTAAGAAACAAACATTATGGCTTCTTTAATCTTAGGTCTGAGGGATAAACGTTCTTTAGGTCAGAGATAAAAATTAATATTCTATTTTTAAATAGGGCTTCATTGATCTTTAGTATCAGAAATTATAAATGACATCACTTGTTATCTTGGAATTATGCGGGAGTCTAAAGAGATAGAAATTCTATTTTTAAATACGGCTTCACTGAGCTTTAAGTCGGAGAGATAAATTGATATTCTAACGAAATCTTAATAGTGTAGCTAGGAACATTTATGAGATGAAGAGATTAACATAGGAAAGGGTTTCCTAGAAATTTGAAATGGGGCAGCACAAGGATGCCAAAACAAAAGGAACACACAGAAATTACTTTTAGGGGATTATGTGGGTGAAATAGTTTTAAACACTTTAGGGAATTATTTCGGTGAAAAAGTTAGAGACATTTTAAAAGATGATTTTAGAAAAGGTTTTAGAAGAGGTTTTGAGTGTGGTCGTTATAGTAAACAAGTTCTATTTGAACAGTGTCGTGTGGTCCTCTACCCCAACCCCAAAGGGCCCCGATCACCCTACCCCCACCCAAAGGGCTCCGGACCCCATACCCCGATCCCGAAGGAACCCCCCCGTCTCTAAAGGGTACCCCGGCTCCTCCCTCGCCCCCCCGCCCCCCCAAGGCCCCCCCCCGGCTCCTTCTTTGGTTGATGTATGTTGTATGAAACCTATTATTTGGGGTGTATGGGTTGCTATTTTTGACTTTTCTGAGTTGGATTTCTTAGTCTTTCATAGGTATGTGTTGTCTGAAACCTATGATTTGGGATGGGTGGGTTGCTATTTTTGACTTTTCTGAGCTGGATTTCTTAGCCTTTCATAGGTGTGTGTTGTCAGAAAATTATGATTTGGGATGTGTAGTTTGCTATTTGGACTTTTCAGAGCTAGGATTCTTAGTCTCTCATAGGTGTTTGTTGTCTGAAACTTCTAGTTTGGGATGAGTAGTTAGCTATTTAAGACTTTTATGAGCTAGGCTTTCCTAGTATATCGTAGGTGTATGTTGTCAGAAAATTATGATTTGGGATATGTAAATTACTCTTTCGGGCTTTTCTGACCTAGATTTTTTAGACAATCATAGGTGTTTGTTGTCTGAAACCTATAGTTTGGGATGATTAGTCTACTTTTTGACTTTTCTGAGCTAGGTTTCTTAGCCTTTCGTGGGTGTGTGTTGACTGAAACTTATGATTTGGGATATGTAAATTACTATTTTTGTCTTTTCTGAGCTAGATTTCTTAGCCTTTCATAGGTGTTTGTTGTCTGAAACCTATAGTTTGGGATGAGTAGTTTGCTTTTGGACTGTTCAGAGCTTGATTTCTTAGCCTTTCGCAGGTGTGTGTTGACTGAAACTTATGATTTGGGATATGTAAATTACTATTTCGGGCTTTTCTAAACTGGATTTCTTAGTATTTCGTTGGTGTGTGGTGTCTGAAACCTATGATTTGGGATTTGTAGTTTTGATTTTTGGACTTTTCAGAGCTATGATTCTTAGACAATCATATGTGTGTGTTGTCTGAAACTTATAGTTTGGGATGAGTAGTTTGCTATTTCAGGCTTTTCTGAGCTAAGGTTTCTAAGTATTTCATAGGTCTGTGTTGTCTGAAACTTATGACTAGAGGTGACTAATTTTCTATATCATGCCTTTCTGATCTAAGTTTTCATTGTATTTAGTAGGTGACTGTAGTCTGAAACTAAACATTTGAGATCTGAAATTTACAATTTCTTGATTTTATAAATTATATTTATTAGTCTTTTGTTGGTGTGTGTTGACTGAAACCTATGATTTGTGTTATACTGTTCTTTGTCTTTCGTTGGTGTGTGGTGTCTGAAACCTATGATTTGGGATTTTTAGTTTGCTTTTTGGACTTTTCAGAGCTAGTATTAATAGTCACTCATAGGTGTGTTGTCTGAAACCTATAGTTTGTGATGAGTAGTTTGCTATTTCAGGATTTTCTTAGCTGAGGTTTCCTAGTATTTCGTAGATGTGCGTTGTCTGAAACTTATGATTTGAGGTGTGTAATTTGCTATTTAAGGCCTATCTGAGCTAAGGTTTCATAGTATTTCGTAGGTGAATGTTGTCTGAAACTCATGATTTGGGATATGTAAATTACTATTTCGGGCTTTTCTAACCTAGATTTCTTAGTCATTCGTTGATGTGTGTTGACTAAAACCAATGATTTGGGATGGGTGGGTTGCTATTTTTGACCTTTCTTTTCTGGATTTCTTAGCCTTTCATAGGTATGTGTTGCCTGAAAACTTTGACTTTGTATGGTTAATTTTCTACTTTGAATTTCTTGGGCTAGGTTTCTTAGCATGTAATTAGCTTGTTATTTAAGTAAATCTTGCTTAGGAGAGTGCATCATTATTTTAGGAGTTTTGAGAGCGATTATTAATATTCCCATACAGTTTCTTATTGGCTGAAACTTCTAGTTTGGGATGTATAGTTTGCTATTTCAAGCTTTTCTGAGCTAGGGTTTCTTAGTATTTCATAGGTGTGTGTTGTCTGACACTTATGATTTGAGGTATGCAATTTGCTATTTCCGACTTTTCATAACCAGATTTCCTAGTCTTTCGTAGGTGTGTGGTGTCTGAAACCTATGATTTGGGATGTATGGGTTGCTATTTTTTGAATTTTCTGAGCTGAATTTCTTAGCCTTTCTTAGGTGTTTGTTGACTGAAACCTATGAGTTGGGAATGAGTTGTTTGCTATTTTTGACTTTTTTGAACTAGATTTTTTAGTATTTCATAGGTGTGTGCTTTCAGGAAATTATGATTTGGGAGGTGTAGTTTGCTTTTTGGACTTTTCAGAGCTAGGATTCTTATTACCTCATAGGCGTTTGTTGTCTGAAACTTCTAGTTTGGGATGAGTAGTTGGCTATTTCAGGCTTTTCTGAGCTAAGGTTTCTTAGTATTTCATAGGTGAAGCTTCCACGTCAGTTTTAAGTTCACCAAGACATAAAAAATTTAAAGTTCAGTTCTAAAGTAATATCATACTTGTGAATATTTTCACGGAAGATAAAAAGTTCTAGTTCAATTTAAAATTTTCTCAACGAAGTGAAGAAAATTTCAAGTTCTCTACTGAATTTTAAAAAAGAAAACAATTCAATTCTAATTTCTCCAGAGAAAATAAAAATCTTCCACTTAAGTTATTTATTTCACAAAGACATAAAGAAATTTAAAGTTCAATTCTAATTTTTCGGTGGAAGATATAAAAAGTAAGACCATACTTGTGAATATTTTCACTGAAGATACTTGTGAATATTTCCACGGAAGATAAAAAGTTCGATTTCAATTTAAAATTTTCTCAATGAAGTGAAGAAAAGTTCAAGTTCTCTTCTGAATTTTACCAAAGAACACAATTCAATTCAAATTTC
>NC_142797.1:87603314-87604497 GCF_049724085.1 Artemia sp. Qi Xiang Cuo
TGTAAGTTTTTTTGTGTGTATGACTGTTTGTGTGTGTGTATGTTTGTGTTTGTCTTAGATTTTGTTTTTAGTTGTAATTTTTTTTTGTGTGTGTGTGTGCAAGTTTGTGTGTGTGTGTAAGTGTTTGTGTTAATGTATGTTTTTGTGTGAATGTCAGTTTTTGCGTGTGGATGTTTGTTTTTGTGTGTGTGTAATTTTTTGTGTGTGTTGGTTTGGGCTTGTGTGTGTAAGTTTGTGTGTGTGTGTGTGTGTGTGTGTGTGTGTGTGTGTGTGTGTGTGTGTGTGTAAGTTTTTTTGTTTGATTTTTTTGGTGTTTTTGTCTATTTGTGTTTGTGTGTAATTTTTGGAGTGTGTGTTTAAGTGTTCGTGTGTGTGTGTGTAAGTTTTTTTGCATGTGTGTGTGTGTTTTTTTGTGTTATTGTGTAAGTTTGTGTGTATGTGTGTGTGTGTAAGTTTTTGTGTGTGTGTGTAAGTTTTGCGAGTTTGTGTGTGTGTTCTTGTGTGTGTGTGTTTTTTTGTTAGTTGTTTGTGTGTGTGTCTGTGTGTAATTTATTTTGTGCATGTATTTGTTTGTGTGATTGTAAGTTTTAGTGTGCATGTGTTATTTTTTGTTTGTGTGTGTGTGTGTGTGTGTGTGATTGTTTGATTTTGTTTAACATTTTGATTGTTTAAGGTTTTTTTTTTGTGTGTGTGTTAGTGTGTGTGTGTGTAAGTTTTGGCGTGTGTGTGTAAGTTTTCGTGTGTGTGTGTGTAAGTTTTCGTGTGAATGTGTAAGTTTTTGTGTGTGTTTGTTTTGACGTGTGTGTGTATGTTTTAGTGTGTGTGTGTGTGTGACAGTTTTGTGAGTGTGTGTGTGTGTGTGTAAGTTTTTGTGAGTGTGTGTGTGTGATTTTTTTTGTGTTAATGTGTAAGTTTTTGTGTGTGTGTGTGTAAGTTTTGTGTGTGTTAGTTTTGGCGTGTGTGTGTGTGTTTTTTTGTGTTTGTGTGTTTTAGTTTTTTGTTTGTGTTTGTGTGTGTGTTTGTTTTTGTGTTCTTTTTTTTTTTTGTGTGGATTTTAGTTTTAGTGTGCTTGTGTTATTTTTTGTGTGTGTGTGTGTGTGTGTGTCTAAGTTTTTTTGTGTGTAAGTTTTGGCGTGTGAGTGTAAGTTTTTGTGTGTGTGTGTGTGTGTGTGCAAGTTTTTTT
>NC_142797.1:87604520-87692314 GCF_049724085.1 Artemia sp. Qi Xiang Cuo
ACGCTGAACAAAATGGATATCTAAATTTTGATTGGATGTGTTTGAGGGAATGGTGGGTGTAAGAGGGCTGTTAGCTATCCTCAAATCACTTTCGACTATTAAAGAGGACACAAGCCACTCCAATTTCCAATCGAATGCGCCCTTTTTGAAGTTTCTACGACAACTCCTTCGATACGAAGTGCCCTGGTCTAAGACCAAGAAAAAATAAAATAAAAATAATAATACATTGGGCCAACATCGTTCTTTATTTAGGTAGCGCTATTGAGCTGCCTATGAAAAGGACACTATTAAAAGAATTTATTCGTCTCACTTAGTTGCAGCACCATCTACATTTCATCCCAATTAGTTACACCATCTACATTTTTAAATCTATGGCATTGCGGGCTACTAAGAAAACCACGAGAAGACTCCGCGGGCTTGGTTCGAAGAACTAAGCGTAGATGGGGAGGATGTAAAGTAGGAAAACAAAACAAATGCTTCAACATTGCAAAAGGTATCTCAGAGGACTGATCTTGTCATAAATACATTAGCAGACCAAGGACTCTGGCCCAAGTTAACTGTAAACCACCTTCATGGGCGCCCATAAGCTGAATTTTAGGGGGGGGGGGCTTACCTGATCTAATCGGCACTTCTAATGTTGTATAATAGAAATCTCGAAAACAAAAATGTAAATATAGGGCAACGTCATTCATCCAGGGGAGCCGGTTCCCCCTCCAGCCCCTCCCCTCTTATGGGCGCCCATGACCATCTTATAGAACTTCATGCGCTCTACGACCATGGTATAGCGCCCCAGTGCTTTCTCCAGTTCATGCAAATCCCCCGACACTTAAACCAGAGTGCTTCTCAGCAAAGACGAAACTGCCGAACATTTCACTCTACAACACCTACAACGCTCACTGAACAACAAAAATAGACGAACTTGAAGTCCCGATGAAATAAACTTGCTGTTCCATAGCAGCAGTGACTAAATGTTGGGACGTTATTAAAAAAACCGGCCGTATTAAAGGATATAAGAACTTTTTCAGCACAAGGCGAGATCGTGGTCTACAGTGCCATGGTGAAGGTGTCGGTTTGTATATCCGACAAAACATTCCCTACAAGTTATTAGGTGAGCCTACTGATTCCTGTCACGAAGTGATTTGGGTCGGAATTCTTGTGAAGAGCTCTCCTCCCCATCCTAGCGGTATTATCCCGAGAGGGCGAAGAACAGGAGAGATTCTATTCAATATCTACAAACTTTTATAGAAAATATTTGTCGACAGTATGTAGCTCCAGCTTCTATTTTTGCTGGAGACTTCAATGAAACCAATAAGCAGTGGATGGCGATTATGCTTAACCTGAAACAAGTAGTGACGATTCTGAAAAACCAAAGTGGGAGCAAAATCGACCAAGTGGGAGCAAACTCGTAGTTTTCACAAGCCTTCCAACCATTACCTAAATACCACATTTACTAGGCCCATTCAAAACTCTGACCCGTTTGTAATTCTCTGGGAGGCCAAAGCCAACTTTCCAGAAGCAAAGAAAACTAAAGTAACGACCCCGCCTTCGAATAGGGAAAGTAAATGTTCCTTCAGACGCTGGATTGGGACCTTTTACTTCGATGACATTTGCTCAATAACAGACATTAACCTCAAAGCTGAGGCTCTGAACTCTGTTCTTCTACAGAAATATCCCGAGGATTTCCGTGATAGTGATAAGTCTGTGACAGTGATAATTATGTGACGGTCATAAACCAACAAATTAAAGCGTTAATTAAGACTCGATGTCAACTCCACTCGAGCGGTGAAGTTGCACCAGAAAAAAAGTTGCAAAATCATATTGTGAAAGTAAAAAGAACTGCTAAGAACGTATATGTTTGTGATAAAGTGACACCAAAACTGACTATTAACCCCCATAAGTGGCACTCTGAAGTCAAAAGGTTGTCTGGAAAACCCATTAATAGAAACCTGAAGATACAGAAAGACGATGTGTCTTTAGTATCGTCAACTGAAGTAAATTCGTCTTTCGAAGCGATATATTCTACTTACCCGTCATTCACTGAAGAAGATATTGATAATCTCTCGTCCGGCTTTCCCGACGAACAAATTATAGAAATATCCAAATACGCGGTTTTCAAAGAGATTGTTAATTCAGCCCACACGTTACATACCTTGCAAGAAAGGACAACTAAGCGCTGCAGTCTTTAATCACATTGCGTTGTCGGGTTTCCTATAAAGCAATTAATGATCACGTGCACGTGTTATGCGCGCCCTTTGCTTGAACACGCATGCCCAGTTTGGGGACCAAGTGCAAAACATCGACTACCTCAACGGCAAAATTGAGACAATGCAAAAGAGCGCCTTAAAAATCATCCTATACACCAAGTATATCACTTACGATTCTGCTCTTGCAGCTCTACGAATCCCAGCCCTTAAAGAAAGTAGGTACCATATGATGTGGAAGTTTGGACACTACGTGCTTTTGAGTGATAAACACCGTTCCCAGCTACCCCTCGCCACTGCAGTTAACCACAACACACGTCACAAGAACAAACTTGAACCAGTGCACTGCAGAACTAATCGTTTCAGTAGGCCCTAATTCATTTGTTCATTTTTTTTACTAGTTTGATAAATCGTATTTAGTGCTTAGTATGTTGTAAAAGGTAACATAAATTAGCTACGGCACTGGCCTTAACTACGATAGCCATGTTTATTAAATAATTCTTGATTAATTCAACAACCCCTTCAACATTTCTAGAAAGTTTCTCCTTAAAACCCTTAGCCTTAGTAGTAGTAGTAGTACTAGTAATAGCAGTGAAAATAGTAGTAGTATGCATATAGGATCTTTTTGTTGGTTCAACACACCACTCTACACGCACTGTAAGTTTCAACTGAATAATCTAAGCCCTTCCTGAGATAGAAATGTTACGCCCTTTTGACAACCTGCATCGATAGGGTCTGTTTCGACTTAGTTCAACATATCCATGTACATTCTCTGAAAGTTTCACCTGAATACCTTTTAACAGTAGTAGTAGTAGTAATAGTACTAGCAGTAGAAGTTGTAGTAGTTGTATCACAAGTTCAGGTAGTAGTAGCAGTACCAGTTGTAGCAGTAGTAGTAGTATGCATATATTGCCTTTGAGTTAGCTCAACATCCCCCTTAGCATGCCCTAAAACTTTCGATTTAATACCCTAAGCTGTTCCAGGGACATTGCTGAAACGTTCTTTTCGAAATTCCAATTAACTGGTTTTCAAAATAACATTTCACTATTAAGACTAATTCAGATAATAGTTACCATTCCTGAATCAGCTAGAAAAGGCAATTTACCTCAAAACACTTTTTTTTTGTAACTATGAGCCGTAGTTCGCCCTTTAATAGGTTACAACTGCTACTACAACCAGTGATTTAATTTGTCACACACAGAAAAAGGCTTCGACTTTTTCTTAGCAAGACAAACCACGTTGTCAATAATGACTATTTAAATGCACTTTTTATCAAAGAAATTATCTTATTTAAGCGCTCAAATTTTCACACAAAAAGTTTTTAAAGTAACATCAGCTAATTCAAAAAATACATATGTTAAATTATCTCTTATCAAAAAATACTTGTGTTACATCATCTGGTATATTACGGTGCAGTATTTGTCGAAAAAATACATTTTTTGTGGATTGAATCAGTAATGCGACGGACGACAAATTGGAAGCTTTTTGTCATTTAAGAATCGAATAATACTAAAAAAAAATTCTTGGTTAATTAAATTTTTTTAATACCGTTTTGGATAAGGGTCAATGGGTATGTTTCAGAATAGCATACAAGTGCACTGACGTCACAACAAGGTTCAATCCAGACACCGTGATGGGTAGAAAAACAAAACTAAAGAAAAAGATGGATCAAGTTATCAAGATTCTAAAGGTTTTGAAAAGTACTTTTGAACAAGTTGTAGATTCAACACCAAGCTTGACCGGATTTGATGAGACGGTTCCAATTCAAAGAAGCTTTGATATGCTGCTAATTATTGCAAATCTACCCCTCCAGGTAAAGAAGTCATTGCCAGGTCAATTCTCGATTGAATTTCTTTCCGCGTGAATTCAAAAAATTAACATACAACTGGAAAAAGAAGACTTTCCATACAGTTATTTTGACAAAATCCCCTTATACATCACTGTTATCGATAATAGTTTTCATAAAATACTCAGAAAAGAACACGTAGAAAATGTTTAAAACATACATTAAAATATGTTTCAAGAAGTTATGATTTATACCGTAAAGATTTTTAAAATCTGAAAAGGCTGACAAACAATATTCCAGAGACTTGGAGAGGTCTTATAGAAAGGCAATGCGAGCAGGAGCAATGAGAAAAATTAAAAAAAGACAAAAAAAAACTTCAGGAAATTGAAATAAAAGATAAAACAGAAATTGAAAGGACAAAAGAAGGCAAAGATACAGAAACAAAGAAGAAAAAAAATTTGAAGCAAGCTTAAATTAAAAGGAGGAACAAGTCAGAAAAAAGAAAATAAAACAAGTAAGGCAGAAATCAAAGCAATTCTAGCAAGTACCCCATTTGGTTTCTATTCTAAAGGGAAATGTCGGATGATTAAAAATGTCGACTGCTCCACAAAGAAGTTTGATAATTTAGAAAAAGACTCATCTCTTGCATACTTCGTTTTATTTCACATACATGCATTTTTTTTTATTCCAGTTTTAGTTGACATCATTTTTGAAACTATCCCCCTCATCTTTATTTCCTTCGTGACATTTTTCCACTGAAAGATCTTTGTTCAGCTCTGGTCTCAGTTTCTCTTTTTTCTTCATCTTCTTTTTTTAATTTTCTTCTATATTTTAGTTTATATCTTTTTTTTAAGTTATAAATGTGCTATTACAAAATATAAGGAAAATAAGTCAAATAATGTCGATAGTAAAAGTATATGCAAAAAATTAATGTATGAAAACTTAAAAGAAAAGATTGAAAGCCCTCGAAAATGCTGTCAAATCAAATAAAAAGTATTGGAATCACCATGGTCGGAAACCGTATATAGAAAACCGTATATAAGAAGAATTACATTTCACCTTCTTTAACGGAAAGGAATGTCACTTTTTCGTAAAGGAAGCACTGATGTGTCTGCTTTTTTCCTTGTTTTTTTAGGGGCGAACATACCAGAGTAGTGGCCTTAAAATTCAAGGAAAGGGTTCAACGAAAAGAAATTTCCATATATAGGCTTTCTTCACGGTTGCCGCAGCAGCTGCAACCTAGTAAAGAACAAACCTCAGCAGATGTAAGCGAAAATTTTAAAAGGTGTTTTGAAGTAACTTGTGGAGTACGAGAGAATCACGACTTGAAACTGATTCAAGAATGGTAATTGTTATTTTGGCTAATCTGAATAGTCAAAGTTTGTCGCTGAAACAAATTTACGGCAATTTCGATAAATAATATCTTAATAATACTAAAAGGGGATAATCATGTCCCCTAAAAATGGTGATGGATCAAAATGAAAGTTGCACCATTAGATTTACGATTTTCAAAAACTCACTTAGGAAAATTACAGTCCACAAAAAGATCCTCACAAAGATGGGGAATGTTTGACAATAAGGAAAATCCCTTTTTCACATGGAAAGAAGTGACGTGTCTCCTTTTCGTCATCAGTGTTTTCCTATGTAGCTAACACAAGAGATACTGCCACAGTAAAGTAGCGCGTTTTCTACCTTTTTTATACCACTTAACATCAATATCTGTCCAAAGAGTCAAAATAACAGAGGGTATAAATTATAAGATACACAATCGATTTCGCATGGTCTAGAACCAAAAACAGGAGGTTTTGAGCCCCGCCTCAAGAAGTCGATAGTCAATAACCCCAATCTGTGCATTTAGGGTGTCAAAAGAGCGTATAAGCAATATTCCACGAATGATATAGGGCAGTGTTTTTCAACCTTTTTCATGAAACGACCCCCTAGTATAAAAAAAAAAAAAAAAAATTGCGACCCTCAGACCCTTTTTTTGCCATGTTAAAAACACGTAATCCGTACATAAATTTTAGGCACTTGCACTATTAGAGTTCGGATATAAATATATAATGAACGATATAAAACTTATAGTTTTAAATCGAACACGTGGTCAATTAATTACTAACAAACGAATAAAAACATGTTTGTATTGTTACAGCCGAGACTACCTGCACCATCTGTTGGTAACGCTCAGAACTAGTACTCTCTTTATGGCCTACGCGAAGTCCCAATAGCACCGAGACGTCTCTTTACGCTTCAAGATCATTCTCGCTAGAATGCACTGGGTTGGCCTATGAATAGGGCGGTCGACCGTGGCCACGGTAGTTGAAACGACTCAGAGGCAAAACTGCGGTGTTATATACGGATTGTGTGTAAGGTTTGACAGTGTGTAAGGTGCCTTAGAGTCAGAATAATAGTGATTTGTGAGCGTCAAACACGCGTATTCGTGTAGTCTGCTGTTAAGTTTGGAGAGCACGAATCACTTCTTATACGTATTTATGTGAGTAATTGCTATATTTGAAAATGGATAAATTCTTGAAAATATCACCAGAACCATCAACGTCTAGCGAACGCAGTAGAACAAAGAAGCCTTTATGACGAGAGTTATTTGAAATTCAGGTTTTTCAGGGATTGAGAAAAAACCCAGTGTTGCTTTCAAATTTTGAAAAGAGAAAGCATGAAGTCATTAAAGTTGGTACACGACTTAAACACACAACATCCTGAAGAAAAAATAAACCAGTGGAATTTTTTGAGTGATAATTAAAAACTCTTGAACATCAAAAAAAACTGCTATAGAACAATGCTCCAACCTAAATGAGAAAGCGTTGCTCTTTAGCTGTTATCGAGTAGCTTTTCTTGTGGTTAAAGCTTTGCTTTTCTTGTTAGCTGTTCTTATCAAAAATTTGATTTTACCAGCGGCTTTAAATATGGCAGAGGTTATGTTTGGCAAACAAGAGGTCAAAAAGCTCAAAAGTATACTTCTCTCTGACAATACCATTCAACGCGGGATACGCAATATCGCGACTGACGTACGTGACCAAGTGATATACTTTATGTTCTTGCAATCCTTCAAATAGAATTATAATCCTTCAGTTTTACCCACAATTGTTTTTACCTAGTCATTAATACTGATAGACAAGATTGCTTAATGCCACCCCACGAATATTACAGGTTGTGCGCAGTTTGTAGCATCTGTGCATTTTAAATCCGACAAAAAAAATCCACTTTTCAAATTTTCCTGAATCTATTGGGGTCCTCTTGACTACCACGGGGGAGGGGTCATTCTCCTGTGAATGGGTATCTGTAATATTATTTTAGACGGTTGTAAAAACCTGAAACAAAAGTTATTTTGTTTCAGTTATTTTGTTACCTAACTCTACCTCAAAATACCTGGTGCACAAAAATCAGACAAGTGCAAAACATCTTGGCAAACCTCAGAAGAATCTGACAAAAATCAGCACTCATAGCTACAAATAGTCCAGACATCCAGGAGTAGGTAGCAGAGGATTTTCCCATTGGGGAAAAAGACTTTTTATGCCACAATTTTTCAATTTTGCTTGAGGGGGTATGTCTCAGAAGACCTACCTCTGCTAACTTCATGATTGAAACCTATTCATTTAAGGTTACTAGACAACGTGACTCAAAAATGAAATTTGAAGACACAAATTTCTTCAAGTGGGAAACGCCTCCAAGTTTCCATCAAGCTTTAGCAAGCCTTCCTAAATTAGTTAATTCTGAATAAGTTATGACTACGATCTCAGCCGTTTACCTCCACAACTAGCACTCATTTGTTATCGAAAAATTCAAAGGGAGCTCTTTGACAACTGCACTACTTCAATATTTAACACTACTTGATACTAAAAATTTAAATTACCTGGCATCTTCAGACGCTCAGGATCTTTACCAGATGATCCAACATAAAGTCCACTCTCCCTGCTTCTTCCATCACCGCCACGTGTCACCACTTTGCCTTTTTCTTCAAATAGCTTATTTTTCGACACGTTAGTCGATTTAGCCACTTTCTTTGGCTCCGGTTGCTTAGCAACTCGATAAACATTAGCAACACTTTCTTCGCTTCGCGTCTTAGATTTCGGCATTATAGTCCTGGAAAAAAAGATTACACAAATCCTAAAAAAGACTGAAATACACGGCACATATAGATCCTACTCTTATAGAAAAAAGTCAGGGGACTTTGTCTTAAGGGGTAAAAAAAATTTTTTGACTCCTATTTGGGATTTGCCACTTTTGTGGTATATCCTAATGAGGGTGGGGTTTAACCCTAAGGATAGGCTAAAGTGAATAGCTTTAACCCACAACATCAAAAATATGATTCTTTTAGAGTGAAATGAACCGAGTTTATTTGTTGTCTAAGTCAGATATGGTTCTATGATTATGGTCATAGTTCTAGAAAAGATGGAAACTTAGAACAGCGGTTTTCTATCTGGGAGAGGAATTTGACAAAAGTTAAAAAAAACTTAGTATTTGTAGAGAACAGCTGGACACAAATTAATGTTGGAGCAAACTCTTTAAACTAATTTCTTGCAATTTTAATTTTTGCTTTTTTAAATACAAGTTTGATGCTAAAATCAAGAAAATTGCAATGTCATTCATAATATTTGGCTTTCTTTATCGATAGATGTGACTATGATGTGGCACGAGCATTAGTCAGCTGTGGTTCTGGCTATGGTTCTATGGTTATGGTTATAGTTAGTCAGCTATGGTTCTGGATATGGTTCTATGGTTATGGTCATAGTTAGTTAGCTATGGTTCAGGCTATGGCTCTATGATTATACTCAAAGTTTTTCAACTATGGTTCTGGCTATGGTTCTATGGTAATGGTCAGAGTTAGTCAGCTATGGTTCTGGCTTTGCTAATTGTTCTATGTACTCAGTTCTGAAGTGAAATATAAAAATCAAAGAGGTCTTAGGTTCTGCTTTAACTTTTCTGTCGACGAAATTATGACTTGCTTGTTAAATTGTTCACATAGCAATCCAATTGATGACATTTGTATATCAAAAATCGAATATTTAGTTACAACACAAGCTGACAAAACAGAAACACTATAGTTATTACTAAAACCATTGAAATAATGTGGGCCTACACAAAAGCTTACACGTGATGCAACAGTTTGGTAATAATGGTAAAAGAGACTAAAGAAATTGAAAAAAAAGCTCAACTCTACCACAAATTTCTTCTATTTTTATGTGGAATAAGATTTGTTTGTTTAGAGAAAAATAAAAGGCTTCGGCAAAATTTAGGTATTTAAATATTTAGCATTAAAATCACACAAAATACCTATTTTAGATTTTTAAAGATGAATTTCATAATCATATGGAACGCATTAGCATTGACCTAGTAAAGAGCAGTGTATCCATAAAGACACAAACAGTAATAGAGGTCAGGTTTTTACCAGTTGGTGTTATTTCTTTTATTATTCCATCACAAAAATTCTATGAAAAAAATTCACTCAAGGTTGCTTCTTATTGAGTAAGCTATCTTAGCCCTTGAATTTCTGCATCTTAGACCTTTCTTGTTAAATTCAAATTCCGTTTTAGCCACCATCTACTCACTAGCCTTTGAAATGGAGTAGCCCTCTATAGCCTTTGAAATGGAGTAGCCCTCTATAGCCTTTGAAATGGAGTAGCCCTCTATCAAATGTTATTTATTGCCCCACTTCAGAAAATCCTCACAAAATCAGACCAATAAAACAACCGTATTGATGTTTTTCCATTTTGCAAATCATTTAGTGGATCTAAAGAATATAAAGCCGAACTGGCTGAAAGCTGAACTGGACAAAACAAAGAGAAAAATCACAAGAAAAAGAACAAAACAGTGGGTCTACGGTCTTTTACTGGCTGTACCATGTGGCACCTATACCGACCATGTGGTGACATGTATGGTCACCTTTCTAGGGCAGTTTCTTAAGCCCGCCAGACTGATGAACACAATTAAAAAGGTGTTTAAGGTCACCTGCAACTATGGATACTCGGCCATCAATTTTTTAATTAAGTGATATTTTTAATTAAGTTTATTAATTAAGTTTAATTAATTAAACTTAATTAATTAAGTAATTAATTAATTAAGTAAACTTAATTAATTAAGTTTAATTAATTTTTAATTAAGTGATATTTCTATCAAAGTTGATCAGGCTTGTTGATATTCAAAGTCTCTGCATTATCAACAAGATTGATGGTGACACGGCAAATGATGGATAGAAATATCACTTAATTCAAAAATTGTCACAAGAAAACCTATTGCTGCAGGTAAACAAAAACATCATCTTGAAATCAGGATCTTTCTAGACCCATATTTGAGCAGTAGATTCTATTTCAGAAAAATACATTGACCTAGAATAAAATTCATTCAAGTTCATGACCGATCAGTAGCCTGGAGAGGGGAGGAAGGGTGGAGGAGTTAAATTGAAAACATATGTATTGGCCTTCATTTAGACATTAAATCCATCCCTGAAAGGTTTCTTCATCGAACTATACTAATTTCGATGATAGAAAAAACCTCTCATGTAGAAGTTTACCGACAGGGCCCAGGAGGTTTTGTTCAGTTCATGACTCTATCTGCTATCCCATGTAAGGCTTTGAAAGCTGCCAAATTAAAATGTTCTGTTTAATTTTAGAACGCATGTATAAAGATTTTTTTTCAAATTTTACATGTAGACAAGGAAAATCATCCAATGCTCTTTTGTTCTTCTCCCAGTGCATTATTAGAATCACTGACTTTGTAAACCCTTGACTAAGCCTAGAGGCTCTCAGCTCCCAATTTGAAAAACCAGAGAATTTTTAGTGTAATATTTGCGTCATTATTATGACATTTTTTGTGTTGATTGTAGGGCTGTAGAGAGCTGCATTACGGGTTCATTTAAAAGTTTGCGCTCCTATCTACATGCTTTTTATAAATTTGCCTTGATAATTCTACAGTAAAGTGCATGACGGCACCGAAAATGAAACTTTTTGGTGCTGTTTCTCAAGTGGAGAGCCTGGGAACCATATAAAGTGTAACATTAAAAAAACATAATGAAAAATCCTTGACCGAAGGCTTACAGCCCCCCCCCTCTTGAAAACATGTTTAAAAATTTAATTCTCCATTACAACTGATTCTGGAGCAATAATTGCTATTTATGTTTGTTTAACCAGTAAAAGCTCATCATAAGAACAATTTTAAAGAATTTTGAAAAAAAAGCTTGAAATGATGACATGTCTCTCTCTGTTTTTTTTTTTTTTTTTAAAGCATTAACGGGGCACTTGAACATTACTGAGAACTGTTTAACACTTTCAGTTACTTGTGCACTTTTATGCACAATCAATTTGGATTTTATTTTTTTTTAAGAACCAACAATTAGTTCCACCAATCTTGAATGCTATCACATGATTTTCTGAGTCCTTTTGAACAAAAAAATTAAAAAAAAACAACAAGTTTTTAAAACTGAAAGTAAGGAGCGACATTAAAACCTAAAATGAACGGAAATTATTCCGTATATGAAATGGGCTGTCCTCTCCTCAGCGCCTCGCTCTTTACGCTAAAGTTCTTTATTGTTTTAAAAAATAAAGTTGTGAGACAGAGTCAAACTTAGCATAAAGAGCGAGGCGTTGAGGAGGGGACAGCCCCTTTCATATATGGAATAATTTCTGTTCGTTTTAGCTTTTAATGTCGCTCCTTACTTTCAGTTTAAGAAACTTGTGTCTTTTTATTTGATTTCTGATTGGTTTTTAGTTAATGCAACTTTTATTTTCGATCACCGTCATTGAATAAGTAAACAAAATTTGAATACCAATTTTACTCTTCTTTTCCTAAATGGATGTCTCTAAATTTGGTTCTGAAGTAATTTACAAATTAACTTACGTAACCCTAGTCAATACCTTGCTCTTTAAGCTAAACTTCGAATTTTGTTCCAATTCTTTAAAAATGACCCATTAATCACAAAGGCCGTTAATTAGAATTAATAGCTCTTATGAAAGTACTAAAAATCTTCGGCTTAAAGAGACGAGGCATTGACTAGAAGGTGAACCCAATCATATAGCTAATATTTTTGTTCGTTTTAAGTTTTGATGTTGCTCCTTACTTTCAGTTGAAAAACTTGTTTTTTTATATTTAATTTCTGATCGTTTTTTTTTTTTTAATAATGATGGGAAATCCGTCACCCCCTTCATAGCAATGTCCCTTCCCCCATGAAAAATTCTTCCATGAAAAGATCCTTCCACACAACCTCCAACCCACCCCCACCCCCACTACCAGAAAAAATTCCCCCTGAAAACGTCTGCATACTTCCCAATAACCAATACTATATGCTAACATTGGGTAAAGTTCATAACTTTCAGCCCTCCCCCTGGGGGCTTCGAGGGATTAAGTCATATTAAAAGACATAGTTATAGTATTTTTGACCATGCCGAACAAAATGGCTATCTCAGAATTTTGATCGGGCGACTTTGGAAAAAAATGGGCGTGGGAGGGGGCCTAGTTGCCCTCCATTTTTTGGTCACTTAAAAAGGGCACTAGAAATTTTAATTTCCATTCCAATGATCCCTCCCACGATATTCTAGGACCACTGGGTCGATACGATCACCCCTGGGGAAAAAAAAACAAAAAAAAAACAAATAAACACGCATCAATGATCTTTCTTCTGGCAAAAAATGCAAAATTCCACATTTTTGTAGATAGGAGCTTGAAACCTGCGCAATAGGGTGCTCTGATACGCTGAATATGATGGTGTGATTTTCATTAAGGTTCTATAACTTTTAGAGGGTATTTCTCCCTTTTTTCGAAAATCAGCCAAATTTTCTCAAGCGCGTAACTTTTGATGGGTAGGATTAAACTTGATGAAACTTCTATATTTGAAATCAGAATTAAAATTTGATTCTTTTGATGTATCTATTTGTATCAAAATTCCGTTTTTTAGAGTTTCGGTTACCATTGAGCCGGGTCCCAATAACCAATACTATATGTTAACATTGGGTAAAGTTCATAACTTTCAACCGTTACCACGAACTGTTTGAAAACACTTTTTACAGTGATTTTTTTTATTTATGCAGTGAATATATGACCAAAATTGGGGCAATTTAAGGTGGTTGAATGGATTGTCAAAGTAAAAAATATTCTGTAGCATTTACATTTCTGTTTTTATAATAACTATTTTGTCTTGTTTCTGGTTTTGTTTTCTACCTGTTTTTCTTCTGTTCTCGATTTTATTTTATTTATGCGAGAATGAGATATTAAGAAATTTCGAACTTACAAAATAGTTTTTTAAATCATAATTTGAAATTTTAAAGAAGCGTGGTTACGCCCCATACAGTTTTTGGAATTGGAGCGTCAATATAAAGTAGAAGTAAGTAAAATGATGGCACTCAGTGTGTCTAACATCAAATGTGCTGCTAGATTATTTCAGCTAGGCAAAATTAGAACTTAGGAGTCAGAAGAGAGTATGTAGGTGTGTAAATGGGAGAACGGTAAAGTTGCAGTTTTGTTCCACTAAAACAACTTATTTTTTAGTGTATATTATTCAGTCAATTGAGCAGCAAAGTTGCACAGATACTGTATAGGTGAAGCAGGATTAAAACAAATAACTTATTACTGTATATCCTGGTTCTATTGGTAGGGCCTCTGTACCCTACATTACATGGGAAGTAATCTGCATTTTTAAACGGGAAAACTTTAATTCAACGGTTTTTATGGAATTTCATCTGCAAGACAACAGAGACTTGCTATGATTACCACACTAGTCTAGACATGATAAATACCAATTATTAATTGCAAATTTTCTTAAATGTTTAGTCAGAGAGGAGTATAAATGCACTGAAGTCTTGTCCAGTAAAAATAAATGTTTTGCTAGCACGTTTTATTGCATCAACATAACAATATGTACTTTTTCAAGATGCCAAATATACTTTTTCTCATGTTAATAAAACCATCTCTAAATACAATCAACGAAAACTCTTTCAAGGAAAAGACTAGAGTTGAAACAGTGGCCTAACGAACTGATTCTGGCCTAACTGGCCGAAGTCTTATAAAATGCTGATACACTTTTTTCATTCTGTAGGATACCACATTTTCCGGTGAAAACGGAAATTTTTGCCGTACGACACAATAAATTAAAAATATTGTATCTAAGCAGTATATTATTTTTTGTATTTGTAGCTTAAATATCAATTATAGACAAGTATTTCCCTAAAAATTAGTACTGTGCCGCAAATGGCCTAAGTTCTTAGGAAACCGTAGTTAGGAGCTGTCATTTTGCTTTTATTTGCCGACAGGTTTT
The DNA here is from genome assembly GCF_049724085.1 of Artemia sp. Qi Xiang Cuo. NCBI lineage: Eukaryota > Metazoa > Arthropoda > Branchiopoda > Anostraca > Artemiidae > Artemia > Artemia sp. Qi Xiang Cuo. Next base: position 87,618,763 of record NC_142797.1, read on the forward strand.
CTTGGCTCATTGCGCAAACGAAACCACCCAGGGGGGAATTGACCCTTTCCCCCTTAATTACGTCACTGAGGTGAAAGAGGTCAGATATTTGGCTGGAGGTGCGATTTTCAAAATGGTAGGCTACTAGAAGGTGCTTCTAATTTTATGAGAAATCCTAAAATCAACAAAGAAAGTATTAGGTGCAACTTCTGAGGAGAGTCTCTAAAGGATAAGGAAGTCTCTGCCAAGACATTTATATACTATCTTGAAAGGAAGCACACAATTGATATGCACAAAGGTAAAGTATATGCGGCTGGTGCAGCAAATAGCAAAGCTAAACCAACTAAAAAAATATATTAAGTCAGGCTGCTTCCCTTGAGAAAGCTCCAGATAGTAAAGTAAATGACACTAAGGGCAATGCATTAGGGAAATCTGGAATATGAAGAGCAGAGATGCGACGGTTCTTTATTTGCAATCGATCAAAACAAGCTGCTCTGCGGATGCTCTGCTGCAAAACCCTGTTTAAGGACAAATTGCCACTTTGTGTGTTTGATAAGCCAGATATGAAACAGCTTATTTTAAAAAAAACAACAGGGGGCTTGAAAGCAACATTTGGGGGAACCGTTCATCGTCACATAAGTTTTGCTGCCAGAAAAAAAAGAAGTTCAGAAGGCTACTCTAATATCTGCCACTCAGACTAGTTTGACTTTTCACAACTGGTCTTCAAAAGGATCTGGCTTTATAAGTATCACTGCCTATTACACCAGGAAGATGAAAAAAGAGCACAGGTTGCATCACTATCTTTCACACTTCAAGAGGCATAAGCATTCTCATAGATCAACTAACACCCTTTTTAGTAATCCAAGTGGCAATCAGGAAGTTTTCAATGACAGATAAGATGTTCCGTGTTGTGACTGATTCTGGGAACAATGTCACCGAAGACTGTAGGATATGAGCCCTTTCCTGAACTTCATGTTTTTAACATTGTTTTCATTCATCTGTTGTACGCGTTCTTGGATTTTGGTCCACTCGAAGCTTAGCAAATGACACCCCTGAAGAGGATTGCTTGGAATCATGTGATTAAGTCAAAGACGTCAATCTAACTGGTGAAAATGTTTCAGACGGTCTTTCTATTCGTTGTCTTGAAAACACCGGAAATGAAGATACATTTGCTGAAGAATCTGAATAAACTGATACAGTGTCTATGGAAGAGGGTGGTAAAAGTAATGGAGAAGAAGAGTGGGGAGCTGGGAGTCTGTCAAAAAACGAGGTTGTAGGACAGGCAAGACACGTTACACTTGTTCAAAAATTGATTGTTAAGGTTGTCGCTATCCCTTTTCCTTTGGGAATGGACGATGAAAACGTGCCTAATTAATCAAAAGCATACCCACTCGTATTCTTAAAACAAAAGTTTAAGTAGTAACACTTTCTATAATAAAGCAAGTGTATGGGTTGGAGAAAGTATTTTCTGCCACAAAGCGAAAGTAATTTTCGAAATAAGATATCCAAAATTGCAATTGTTCTAATATTTGCATCCCTTTGAAAACCTATTTAAGAGAAGAGAATACTTAACGAAAGTATTGTGTAGCAGAGGGTCTAAGTTTCTTTAAAATTCAAAATTTGAGAAATTTCATTTTACATACTTACCTAAGAATGAGTTCGGTAGAGGGCCTAGAAAATTATTTTCTAGCGCAAAGTGCCGTAAAAATATACAAAGTACACTTAAACTATGAATTTTCCTTTTGATTTGTCTCTCACACACATTGGCTAGGAAATAATTAATCTTAAAAGATTGTTTTAAGCCGCGAGGCAACGAAAATTGTTGACTTGGCGGTAAGAAAAGTCATTTTCCCGTACATTTTTCTGCTTTCATACATTGTTTCAGATGGCTTCCAAACATAAGGATGGGGGAAGGGGAAAGCATGGTCTGAAAGGAAGACTGTCCCCTGCCAAAGCAACTATGGGCTCTGCTCAAACACTAATGACTTTGAGCTGACTGCGCAATTCGACGACGAAAATTGCTTTTATTTTCAAAACGTCTCAAATAACTAGTATGCATATCAAGGAAATTCGAGGAGATTCCGTATAAACATTAGAGCGCATTTTTGTAAAAAAAGGAACGGGAAGATGGAAGAAAATAACCATAAAAAAGGATGGCGATGTTGTGTGCATATACAGTTTTTTCAACCCTTTATTGAAAAACTGTTCTTTTTGGCGAAAAAATGCTGCAATAGTACTGATAATAAACCAAAACGTATCATTTAAAAAATTTTTTTTTCTTTAAGCTTTAGGTGTTCAAAAAACGCCAAAAAGTTTTTGGCGTTTTTTGGCAAAACTAAAACGGCAAAACTAAAAATGTTGAATTAGTTAGAACGCCGGTTCCAGTTACTACCAGATCTAAATTTTCTATTAGGTATATTAGTCCTGAAGTATGGAACAGGCTTCCGGTGGAAGTAAAAGGTAAGAAGGTTCTTGAGGAATTTCGTGCATCTTTGCGATGTATTTGTTTCAACCAGTATTGTAAACACGGATTAGGTGATTGATCTGGGAGTCAGTATATGTTTGTGAATGTTAATAGAGAAAAATTTTCTTGTGAGTTGATTGAGGTAATTGTTGGTATATGAAAGGAAGCATGATGAATCATAGAGTATGAGTGTGGGATCCTTTTAAGTTCCCTGTAAAAAAAATTATTATCATTAGAATGTTGATTAATTGTTTAGTACGGGTGGGGGAGGGGAGGAGGAGTCAGAGTCTTATTTCCCCGAGGAAGTGTATTAGTGTATAAGTAGTTGAAGTGTTCCTTTTTTTGGGTCATCGCAAACACGCTAATATGCGTCGGGACCTATTTTGATATTGTTAGTATTATATGCAGTTTCGTCAGCATTATATGGAGATTTGTATGTTGTTTTTTTTGTGACCTATTTGTTAATAAATATATATATATATATATATATATATATATATATATATATATATATATATATATATATATATATATATATATATATATATATATATATATATATATGTGTGTGTGTGTGTGTGTGTGTGTGTATATAGTACCGGGCCCCGGCACTCGGCACGCTGTAAGCTTCGAAATATAGATTCTCCCTATCGCTTGTCTTCTAAACGGAGACAATTTGAGCCTTTTCTGGATGTCATGACGTATTAGAAGTGGTGCCTTTGTAAAATTAAATTTTTTATTGGACCTGTAACTTTTGCCTCGGCTTGTCTTTTGTCATTATGAAAGATATATCGCTGAACCTTTGTTTCTTTCAATTGTTCAGGTGGTGGGACAAAAACCTCTTTTTCTTCCAACGATTTATCTTGTCCAGGTTTTTGATTTTACAAGATAAGGAAGGTATTGACAACCACCTTTGTTTCTTTTAATTGTTCAGGTGATTGGAAAAAACGTCTTCTTTTAATTGTTCAGGTGGTTGGACAAAAACGTCTTTTGCCTTGGCTTGTCTTTTGTAATTATGAAAGACATATCGCCGAACCGCTGTTTCTTTTAATGGGACAAAACTTCTTTTTCTTCCAACCATTTGTATCCAGTCCATATTCATGATTTCCAAAAGTATGGTAGGTATTGATGGCCTTACCCATGCCAAAATCCAAAACCCAATCTCCATCGCTGTTATTTTCAATTTGTTTGCCTTGTAACACCTTGGCCAATCTTTCGTCATTACGCATTGCGTTTGGCCGAACCTTTGTTTTTTAACAAAGTTAAGGGGCACGCGGCAGGCTTCTATGTATGGATTCTCACTGTCGCTTGTCTTCTAAACGCAGACAATTTGAGTCTTTCCTCGATGTCATGACGTCCAAATGAACCTTAAATTAGAAGTGGTGCCTTTGTAAAATTGCATTTTTTTATTTGACCTTTAAATTTTGCCTCGGGTTGTCTTTGGTCATTATGAAAGATATATCACCGAACCTTTGTTGCTTTTAATTATTCAGGTGGTGGGACCAAAACTTCTTTTACTTCCAACGATTTATCAAGTCCAGGTTTTTGATTTTATAAGGTATGGAAGGCATTGACACCCCCCTTTATTTCTTTTAATTGTTCCGATGGTGGGACAAAAACTTCTTCTTTTGCCTCGGCTTGTCTTTTGTTATTATGAAAGACATATCGCCGAACCTTTGTTTCTTTTAATTGTTCAGATGGTAGGACAAAAGCTTCTTTTTTCTCCAACGATTTATCCAGTCCATATTTTTTATTTTTAAAGGTATGGTAGGTATTGATGATCTTATCTATGTCAAAATACAAAACCAAATCATCATCGCTATCATTTTCATGTTGTTTGGTTCGTCACACCTCGACTTATGTTTCCTCATTATGAAATACATATCAACGAACATTTGCTTCTTAACAAAGGTATGGTAAGAATTAATTACCTGATCTATGACAAGATCCCAACCTTAATCACTATCACTTTTATTTTCAATTTTGATACTTTTTGATTCTTACTGTCCAGGTTGATTGTCATAGTGCTACTACTCTTCATTCTGATTTTTAACTCTCTGACTTGCAGGTTATTGTATGTCTTGTAACTACGTGCTTCTTCGCTTTTCATTTTCATTTATAACACACTCTGATTATTGTTTTTGTGTATCTTTTAACCACCGGTGTCTTTGCTTATTATTTTCATTTTTGACATAATATTTTCATGTCTGAAGTCTTCAAAATCGATCAGGTGCTAAAATATTATGTCAAAAATTGGATTTTGCTGACTTCAGACAATTTGGCAATGGCCTTTGCTTTAGCTGTCCGTATTGATAAATAAAAGTTCAAATAGGGATAAAACCCTTTTAATAGACAGTGTTTTACTGCAGTTTTACTACTGATGACGGTCACTGCATATGTGACCGAAATATCTGGGTTTTTTGGAATTTCAATCACTGTTTGTGAAACACTGTCTATTAAAAGGATTTTATCCCTATTTTAACTTTTATTTATCGTCATGGAAAGGCAGTGTGGTCTCCGAAATAATCTCTGTCCGTATTGGTGTTGTCGCAACTGATGGTCCAGGTTGTCGAATTTCACATCTTATCACGTTTGATAGTTCCTTGTTGGTTCCAAAGAATCACTATTTATAGGCCTAGTAACTGCGACTGCAGATTTTCGTTTTTTGGGCCTTCCAACAGACATTACATTTTATAAATAACTGTTGCGTTGGAAACTCAACAATCTTATCTATTCTATATATGACATCATATAAGAAAATACTTATAAGATGCCATATATGATGTCATAACAAATGCTTATATGATGTACTAACATAGTACATGACATCATTTGCAAAAGCCAAAATAAAGCTGACCTATTGAGATCGTTTTTTTATGCGAGAATAACCCAAAACACCAATTTTCCCGAATATATATATATATATATATATATACATATATATATATATATATATATATATATATATATATATATATATATATATATATATATATATACGTAAAAACTGAAAACTTGTTACGTGACAAGATGAAACATATACAATATATCAACTGCTGTCCTACATAACGTTTTCACAGAGCGATCTACTATTTTAGATTGGGACTCAGGGGTGTCGGTCAATTCTGCTGTCATAGGCTTCAATACACTTGTTTATCGAGGCAGTTGGGTCTATAATCCCGTACCTTCACGTAATCCATGAGTTGCTTACCCAGGGGGACAAGGCAAGCAGATACTTTACATATCGAAAATAAATGCTCCGTAACTTCTTTCGATCTGTAGCTGTAAATGCTCGCCAGAACAGTGCAAGATACGGGAAATTTGGGAGCGCGCATGCGTTGTAAAGTTTGCTTAGCAGTCGACGGTTAAGTCACAATTTACTGGCTACCGTAAGCACTGACTGTTCGACAGTTACAATGGCAGATTAGTAGACTTCTTGTTGTTTTTAGAGAGTCACCGATTGGGAGACCTAAATACCTCATTTCGGACTTGGGAGCAACCGGCACACCGTAGAGATTAACTGTAAATCCTTCCGGTACTTTACCCCAGTTGAACAGTACTACTTCCGATTTTTCAGGGTTAAATTTCAGATTGATCTTTGCGTATTTTCGAATATGAGTGACAAAATTTCTTTAAACGAAAGTACTGTTCGACTGGGGTTAAAAATATCATCTGCATAAGCTTTAAGCTATATGTTACGTCGATTCCTTCTAAAATACACAAAGGGGTGGCGTGGGCTTGGACGGCGAGAATACACTTATTGAAGGCAACTGGAGACGTAAGGCTCCCTGCCTAACCCCTTTTCGGACTGGTATTACTACGTGCGTAACAGTCCCATCAGGTAATTTGACTACAACAACCAAATGGGTATACATATCATACATGGCACGGATCACACAACTATTAACTCCACGCTTAAACAAATCAATCAGAAAATGGGCATGAATCAGCGAATAAAATGCAAGGCTTACATCGTGACTCCCTAGAACTAGTGATTCACCAAAATCATCGGCATCAATCAAGATCGACGAGAGCGCAGTCAGAGCATGGACGCACCCTAAACCCTGCTGGAATCCAAACTGGAACGGAAGCATAGAACATTTGTGTAAAAGCTCAGGCATAACCAGCGTTTCGAACACTTTGCAGAATGTAGTAGCAACCATTATAGGCTTATAAGACACGCACTCATTCAGTGTTTATTCTTTGTGGGAACAGGAGTAAGGCGGCCAGACGAGAATGAAGTGGGAACTATGCCTGTTACAAATACCATTTATAAAAGGAGCGCGAGGTGCGAAAAAAGCAACGGAGTAGCGAGCAAAAGATGTTTGGCGCAAACATTATCACTTCCTCAAAAGAAAGGCTTTTTAATTTTGCGCACAGCATTCCAGACATTTGACGCAGAAACGATAAACATGGTTGGAACATCTTTTGAAAGTGTTTCATCAAGATTAACAACAAAGGCACGCTCAAGTTGGGAGGGAGGTGCAGAGAACTCTTTAAAGAAATGTTGCTGCCATGCCTCTTTCGAGGTACTAGCTGTTGAGGCAGGTTTATCATTTTGCCGACGGATCAAAGTCTTCCATAGTACCACCAGATCATTTATAATATTTTCTGAAAACTTAGAACGTATGGCTGCTCTATGTTTTTCGAGCTCTTTCGCTAAAAGACGCTTCGTCGAAATGAAAATCGGTTTACAATACCGGTCTTGGGCCTACCATACTCAATCCATATACCTAGCCAAAATTTAAACTTGTTACAAGCGTCAACTAAAAATTGGTTCTCAGACAAACCTTTAATCTGAGAGCCAGTGAGAACTTTAGTATGTGGGACACATCGCGCCTCAGCCTCTAGTAATGCATGCAAAATAAATGATGGATACATATTTATTTTGAGACGAGCTTCAGCTGTAGACATGGCGACGGATGTTTAGAGCAGTTCGAAAGGTATTTTTATCTTCGAGAGTAATTCATCGACGCAATATTGGTATTGACCTACATCAGCATTATTCCATTCGACAACGGTGCGCCACTTAGGTTGCTGGATTATATATATATATATATATATATATATATATATATATATATATATATATATATATATATATATATATATATATGTATATATACATACAAAATAATCTTCTAAAAACTTTTTATATATATATATATATATATATATATATATATATATATATATATATATATATATATATATATATATATATATATATATATATATATATATATATATATATATATATACAAAAAATAATCTTCTAAAAACTTTTTAAACTGAGGTAGGCTACATGTTCTGTCACCCGAACACTCACTGGTAGTTCATCTCATGCAGATGGACCCAGGGTTTTCATTGAAAATGAAGACCGGGCACCACGACAAAAGTCAACAACTATATTATCACTTTACCTAGTTCCAGGTCACAATTAATTTGGTAAAAACTATTTAAAAAATCGGGGGCTAAACCATTACTGCACTGAAACACAAATACTGCAGCTTTGTACTCTCTTATCTGACTTACATTAAGGAGCTTCAGGGTAATCACGGATATAGAGCCTTAATTCGGGAAAAGCGGCAGTGCCGAAAAGAGAAAGTGTAACATACCCTCCCCCTCTACAATTTTGTATACAATAATTAAATTAAGGTCGGGTTTGCTATCGACGTAACGTAACGCAACGGGAGATCAACTGGCTCACTTTCCCCCTTTCGCAAGGCATTGGGAAACTTTGTCGAGGACGTGATTGCAACTCATTGGCCGATATCCGTTGGCCAATCAGAAGCAACCAGCGTCAAAGGGAAGGTTACGCACTCGTTGCCTGTTGCATTTGGTCGATATCCGTTGGCCAGTCAGAGACAACTAGAGCCAAAGGGAAGGTTACGCACTCGTTGCCTGTTGTATTTGGTGAGTTGTAATATTTCCGATTGCTCTTTGATACCATCACGGTGTTGTAAGTTTGCACTATAAGATGTATAGATAATCTAAACATCTGGACACCAACGTGAAAGGCTCCGATAAGAACGAAAAAATATAGAAAAATCCTCTCTCAAAATACAATGTTCGAGAGCGCACCCATTGTTTAAATGACAATGTTTGAGAATGAGGGGATTATTTCCAATGTTGTTACCTGTCCTTTGGCAAATGTACTCAAAAGCAAAGAAAAAGGGCAAAGAATAAGAAAAAGCCCAGTCAGCTGTTTGGAGAGAAAGACAAGCTTTAAAGTGCCTGCAAAACCTATCCCAATCAAGGTGAAAAGGAGACGCAGCAAAAGACTGGCAGAAGATAAACAGTGCGTTTTGATGCAGTGGACAACTAATTCTTGAGCCAGTTTGATCTTTTGTCCAAAATTTTTCTCTATGAGACTAGAAAAGAACTTAATCAGGTTCAGAATATGATGTGGAGAAAAAAAGAGAAATGGGTAAAGGGGGTGATAAATGGTGCTAGTATACCTAGCCCTACCAGCAGGAAATGCATCTTCCAAATAATATTACTGCTCAAAGGACCCCGTTGAGGTACGCCAGAAAGGATGGTTGGCCTTATGGTGCCCTACAACGGGTTCCACATACGAGAAAAAATAAGTATAACCAGGTCTCATTTCAAGGGAGATGTGAAATATAATCACTTAACTATTGACATAGACTTGGCAGAAGAAATTGAGAAGCAAAATTTCCGACTCCCAATTGGTAGAGGCGACAAATTATTCTTAAATTTCTATAGAGTAGGATGCAAAGCCATTCGGCATAGAGAAAGATACAACCTTGACCCTTATAATAATGACAAGCCGATATCTTCATCACAACTTTAAGCTATTTCAGTGCCACCAAATGAGGCAGACATTAGATTGCTGGCAGATGAATTGGCATCATTGTCAGGGTACTTCATATAATGTTGTGTGGCTGTTAGCAATTAGGCAAACATTTATAGCATTGGTGTAGGAGTCTTGATTATTTTGAAGTTCAGTAATGGAAATAAAATTATTTAACTCGAATGTATGAGTCACGTATACCTTATCTGTCTCTTTCACCGGGGAATAATGATAAGTAATACTAGACTTTGCACAATTATAGATGCAACATTGATTATACCGTCAAACCTTCTTTTCTTAGGTTTGAACCTCTTTGGGCTCTCCCTAACATCACAAAAACGTTTCAGTCTTGCATTAAAACACATACCGTCTTTGAACAATTTTATTGCGTTGATATGTTTCATTGTTTTTATTTCAGAAAACGGTCGATTTTTCATTCCTGATTTCTTGTATATAGTACTCAATAGTATAATATAGGAAGGATTTTTAAAAAAATTAGGGAGGGGGGGGGCATCACCCCCTCCCCCGCCCCCATTGTATCCTTGCTGGCTTCAGGGGCGTAAAACAATAAAAGGTTTCAAGCACATCCTGGACATACCTACCGAGTGTTTTAACAGCTTTATTTTCCAGAGCTTGGACTCTTCTATAGTTGCATAAGAATTTACTTCTCCATAGGAGGCAACAGTAAGAGATGTATGGATAAACCAAAAAATAATATATACTTAAAAGTACCCTTTATGGGAGAAAGTGCTGTAAAAATCAAACACTGCCAACCCCAATAGCCATTTTTAATGAAATTATATGACCGTAAAATTTCCATGACAGGTAGCAATTATAGGCAGGGCAATCACGCTGCCTAAGTAAAGAACCATGTTGGCACAGTGTATTATTTTTATTTTTTTTTAGACCAGGGCACTTCGTATCGAAGGAGTTGTCGTAGAAACTTCAAAAAGGGGTCATTCGATTGGAAATTGGAGTGGCTTGTGCTCTTTTAATCGTCAAAAGTGATTGGAAGGCAACTAAAGTCCCTCCCGCACCCACATTTTCCCCAAGTACATTCAATCAAAATTTTGATATAGCCATTTTGCTTAGCGTAGTTGATTTCCTGATAGAAATTATTTTTTTGAGGAGGAAACTCCCCCAAAGCCCTCAGGGCAAGGATTGTGAGTCATTCCCAGGGGTTATATAAGGTTTTTTTATAGACGTCGTTTATACAGTTACCTAGAATAGGACCCTCTCGATTAGAAATTGAAAGGACTAGTGCCCTTTCTGACATTCAATAGCGATTGGGAAGCAACTCACCACCCTCCCTTACTGCCCTTTTCCCCAAACACATCCACTCAAAATTTTGAGATAGCCATTTTGTTCAACGTAGTTGAAAGTTCTGGAAATTAGGTGTTTGAGGACGACAACCCCCCCCCCCCCACATCCCTCAGGGCAAGGGTTGTAAGTTAGACCCTGGGGGCATATAAGGTTTTTATAGAAAGTGTCGTCGTAAAAACTCTAAAAATGGCTAATTTGATTGGAAATTGAAATGGCTAGTGCCCTTTTTAATAGTCGAAAGTGATTGGAAGTCAACTAACACCCCTTCCACGCCCACCATTTATCCAAACACTTCCGATCAAAATTTTGAGATAGCCACTTTGTTCAAAGTAGGTGAAAGGTCCGGAAATTATATCTTTGTGGATAACACACCCCCACATTCCTCAGGGTAAGGATTGTAAGTTATACCCTGAGGTCATATAAGGTTTTTATTGTAAACTTTGTTGTAGAAACTAGAAAAAGGGCTGAGTCGATTGCAAATTCAAAGGGCTAGTGCACTTTTCAATAGTTAAAATTGATTTAAAGGCAACTAACCCCCTTCTCTCGCCCACCTTTTCCGCAAACACATCCAGTCCGACTTTTGAGATAGCCATTTTGTTCAACGTACGAGGTATTTAACAGTTTTAGAAGTTAGGTCGTCGAGGATGATAATCCCCTCAAAACCCTCGAGGCAAGGGTTGTAAGTTATGCCCTGGGGTCATGTAAGTTTTTTTATAGATACTGATGTTGTAGAATTTTCAAAAAGGGTTCATTCGATTGGAAATTAGAAGGGCTTGTGCCCTTTTTATTAGTCGAAAGTGATTGGAGGATAACTAACAACCGTCTCACACCCACCATTTGCCCAAACACATCCAATCAAAATTTTGAGATAGCCATTTTGTTTGACGTAGTTAAAAATTACAGAAATTATGTTTTTGAGGATAACACTCCCCCCACAGCCCTCAGGGCAAGGGTTGTAAGTTATGCCCTGGGGGCATATAAAGTTTTTTTTAGAAAGCGTTGTCGTATAAAACTCAAAAAGGAATCATTCGATTGGAAATTGAAACGGCGTGCCCTTATTAATAGTCGAAAGTGATTGGAGGGCAAGTAATCCCCCTCTCACCCCCACCATTTCCCCAAACAAATCCAATCAAAATTTCGAGATAACCATTTTGTTCAACGTAGTTGAAAGGTCCAGGAATTATGTTCTTGAGGATGACAACCCCCACACAGCCCTCAGGGCAAAGGTTGTAAGTATTGCCGTGAGGGCATATAAGGTTTTTATAGAAAGCGTTGTCGTAGAAACTTCAAAAAGGGCTTATTCGACTTAAAATTGAAAGGGCTAGTGCCCTTTTTAATAGTAGAAAGTGATTGGAGGGTAACTAGCCCCCCTCTCACGCCCAGCATTTCACCAAACACATCCAATCAAAATTTTCAGATAGCAATTTTCTTAAACATAGTTGAAAGTTCTGGAAATTAGGTCTTTGAGGATGACCCCCCCCCCAGCCCTCAGGTCAAGGGTTGTAAGTCATACCCTGGGGGCATAAAAGGTTTTTATTGAAAGGGTTGTCGTAAAAACTTCAAAAGGGCACATTCGATTGGAAATTGAAAAGGCTAGTGCCTTTTTTAATAGTTGAAAGTGATTGGAGAGCAACTAACGCCCCTCTAACACCTACATTTCCCCAATCACATACAACCGACATATTGAGATAGCCGTTTTGTTTAACGTAGACGAAACTTCTGGAAATTAGGTCTTTGCAGATGACAGCCCCCTCACAGCCCTCGGGACAAGGGTTTTAAGGTATGCCCTGGGGCATACAAGGTTTTTATAGAAAGCGTTGTCATAAAAACTCAAAAAGGGCTCATTTGATAGGAAATTGAAAAGGCTAGTGCCCTTTTTAATAGTCGAAAGTGATTGAAAGGCTTCATATTTTTATAGTATACATCGATGTGGGTAAAATGTATCATTGTTTTTTTTTTTTTTTGTTTTTTTTTGTGTTTAGAGCAGGGCACTTCGTATTGAAGGAGTTGTCGTAGGAACTTCGAAAAGGATTCATTCGATTTAAAATAGAAAGGACTAATACCCTCTTTAATAGTCGAAAGTGATTAGAGGATAACTAGTCCCCCTCCCACGCCCACCCTCCCATTTTCCCATTATGTTTAAAAACTAAATGTGGACTTAATATTAAATAAAAAAGCACTTTGTTAATGCTAATTCCCAATAAGGCATATTAGCAGTATCCCAAGAACGACTGAGGGTATTATGTTCAAACTTTCGGGGCTACTTCTGCTCTTAAAATTTAACCAAATCAAAATAGCGTAAGTCTATCCAAGCTATCAAAGAAAGTAAACAGATTTTTTTTGGCGAGTGGTATCAAGTTTTCTATTTCAGGTCAACTAGAGGAGCTATGAAACTAAATTAAACACTACTATGTGTCCAGATTTTTAAAAGAGTATATGTTGTTACAAATTGCTGAAAATTTTTCTCCAGTATACAAATAGCAGGCCAAACTATATAGTTTAAAAAAAACGAAAAGATTTCAAGTATTATTTTCTTTTTTCCTGAAAAGACTATGTCAATATAAAATAAAGAGCAATTAATTAAAAAAAACTTTTTCCACAAAATAAGTTTTTTCAAAGAAAAGTTAAGAGCTCCATTAAACAAAAAATGGGCAAAAATAAAATCAAATAGTCTACAAAGCGTGAAACTACCACAAATCAGCATCGATAAATAAATGAAACCCAAAACGAAAAGAAATTACAATAAATAAGCGAGTCAAACTCAAAACAAGCAGAAATTAACATGAGCAGGGCTCAAAACCCCTATGCCTTCCCAAGGCCAGAAAATAATTTGCACTGTACTGAAAAAAATACAAATGAATGTGCATTGTCATTTTAATATACATATACTTATATTTAGTAACCAAAATGTTATTATTATTTGATTTATTAAAGTTATAAAAGCAAAAACATTTATATTTTTTCAGTAAAATGCAAATTATGTTCTGGCATAAGGGTTTTGAGCCCTACTCATGTTAATTTCTGCTCGTTTTGAATTTGACTCGGTTGTTTATTGTAATTTCTGTTTGTTTTGGGTTTCATTTATTTATCGATGCTGATTTGTGATAGTTTCATGCTTGGTACTTATTTGATTTTATTTTTGCTCATTTTTGGTTTAATGGAGTTCTTTACTTTTCTTTGAAAAACTTATTTTGTTTTTTAATTAATCATAATAAAAACCGAGTTAAAGGAGATGATCAAACTCTTGTTTGTAGTGATTTCGGTTCATATTCAATTTCAATAGTATACTCAGTTTAAGTTTTACTCGTTTTAGGATTAATTTATTCATTTATATTAGTACCTGATGTATGTTTATTTTTTATGACTGTTTATTAATTACTGTTTGTTCTGGGTTTCACTTATTCTTTAATAGTGGTTTCTGGTTGTTTTGAGATTGTATTATTATAGGTTTTTGTTTCTGCTGATCTTAACTTTAACATGACCTTTACTTTTCTTTGAAAAACTTCTTTTTGGAGAGTTATTTTTGATCAATTTTATATCGTTTTTGATTGCCAAAATTCCACGTTTTTCAACATCACCTATTTTAAAATCATTTTTTTTTTCAACATTGAAGTTTCATCAAAGTACCAAAGTAACTATGTATCAAGGTCAACAATATATCAACGTAAAAAAATTATCAAAACAACAATAAGCAACTTACATACCTTTCACTTCTTGCCGCTTAAATAAAAGTTGCCCTGTAAATCAGTAAATCAAAGTATCAAAGATTGTGTCAACCCCAAAAATTTTTTTTATCTGATTGTTGGACTATTTTGAAGAAAATGGCTACCTCAAAATTTCCAACAGATGTAGACTTATTTGGTGAAGAGGGCGTGGGGAGGTGGCTAGTTGCCATTCAATGAATTTTTATTCTTATAGAGGGCACTAGAAATTCCGATTTCAAGTAAAAAAAACCCAACCCCCCCCCCACCCCCCAAAGTCTTTACAACCACCCTTTTCCATATGAAGTATCTCTGGGGAAAAATAAATGATAAAACATTGAAGCCTTATGGCCCATTATAGGCAACACTATTGTGTTGCCTCTGAAAAATTTCTTTCTATAAAATTTTGCCCAATGTTGTATACTAAGTGAGTGGGAAGTAATAAAAGATACAGTTTAAAAATAGCAGCTTCTATTGTAAATAATTGAATTTTCATCACCTTCTTAAAGTTAACACTGATAACATAACCTTTGGGGTTCATATCTATATGAAAGAGTTCCATAAATTTTGCAGGAGAATTTCACAGAGATAGAATGTAAAACCTATTTTAACCTAATCGCCAAATTTAAAAATAGAATTCATAATGACATTTTTTACAATATCACTCAAGTAAAACCAAAAAAAAATTGTCATGATGACTTGGTTAATTAAAAAAAATGAATAAAAAAAATGAATTAAAAAAAAGGTTTCTGATAGAAGTAAAGACCAAAGTCGAAACTCACAAAAACTGCTGCTTTGTAGCATATGCAACATGTATCTATCAAACTAATGTAACTCAAATAAACCAACTCATACTACTTCCTATGATTGGCTGGATTTTGAAAACAAACAATTTACTGAAAACACAAAACAATATATAATCTGTATAAAGTACAAACACAAAGTGCTTTAGGAGTCTTTTACAGAAGAAAAAATATTTTAAGATGAGTTGAATTTGTATAACTTGATATAAACTGCAGAGCACCGTATAGACGCATATAAAGGAAAGGTGTCTGAGTAGTGCTTAAATTACAGACAAAGCTCAGAAATGTGTATCATAGTTTCAAAATCTAAATACTATAGACAGATATAAAAGGATTTTTGTAGTTTATATTAGGGTTGTAATGATTCTTGACTTGGAATAATAATTAACAGCATTTCTTCATTTAAATTCATATTCGACGTTGCCAGGTCTAAATTCGGCATTTTCTAGAAAACTGGGAAACTGGGTTGTGTAGAATGCTACTGTCATTCCATTTTTCCGTTTCTGTGTACAACACAAAAAGATGTCAAAAATGGGTTGGCATGCCCAGAATCATGAAATGCAGACAGATTGTTCTGTTTTATGGGAGCCTAATCAAGCAATAAATTTGAAAATAAATCCATGGCACTTGCAAAAAAAGATAAAGAAGCTTGTAAAAATTATCAGATATGATCCAACAAAGAAACTTTCTTACTAATTGAAGTTTGGAAGAACAACACCCAATAGAAACTTTCTGTTCATTCTTAAAAAAAACCTTGTAAAACTCAGATTCCCTTTTGCTTGAAGAACATTATTCCAGCAAGTCATGAGACTGGAGAAGAACCCAAATAGTTTTAGTATTAAGATTCTTCTGTATTTTTTTTTTTTTTTTGCAGTTTTAAGAGTTCATTTGCAAAAAAAAATGCCTCAAGTTCTGCTTTTTTATTCCTTATATACTGCATTTATTACAAATACATTTGTTGAATTTATTCCAAATATAAATTTAAACTTTACTAATATAACAAATATTTATTTATATATATATATATATATATATATATATATATATATAAATACTTATATTTATTACAAATATAAAAAAATTATTACAAATATAAACAAGTGCGTCATTCTTTTGTTGTCTGAGCATATCTTCTCCTTAATAAATACATCCTCATTATACAATGGTGTTTTATATACTAGAGCAGCAATTACATTTTTTATCACAATTGCCATCACGTTAAATAAAGAGTCTGTAGCCTTTAGTCAAGCCACAGCAAAAGATCCTCCCTTACCCAATATGAAACTCCTTCTTTTATCAACAAACTTCCTGCTCCTTGCAAACCTCCTCCCTCCATAAACTGTCATTCTTTTCTTTCACTAACATATCCTGGAAATTGGAAATCCCAAAATGAACAATTATTCCTATTTGACACAAAAGTCTAACAAAGTCCTATTGCTAACAGTGTTTCTTGTAAATCACTCAAAATGTTACATTGTGTAGGATAGGCTGTTCTAAGGCTCTGACAAATCCAAAATGAAAAAAATATTATCATCTTTAACTGACTGTTTCTTCAACACCTGTTTATCCACATAATTACTTGCTTTCACAGCTTGTGCTTTATTCCCTTCACTTAAATTATCCTTAGCAATGGAGCTAGATAATAAGTGGTCAACAGACAGTCTACTACTTTGTATATCTGATTGCCAGCTGGTCATACTACCCATGATAAAACACTAGGCCATACAAAAATTAACTAACAGCAAAAGAAACAAAAAAAATATGAAAAATGTAGATGAAACAAAAAAAAGAATTTCAAATAACAAAAAAACTAATATTGGTTCAACATATCACTACAGTGGATTTTTTATCACTGATCAGGTCACTCATTGACCTGATCTTCAAGATTGCTTAACTATTTTCTGGTTTGGCTAATATGCAGCCACCATGAGTCCACATATTCCAAACTGCAAATTTGTAACATGTCACATTTAAGAGGTGTTAATGGTTTGATTTAAGTACTCAGATATAAATACTTTTTATCAGGCCAGTCTCTTCTTATTTGCAAACAAACAGATTGCAAAATCAGAGGAACAAAAAGGTGACAAGAAATGGCAGCAGACAATTATTCAATAAAATAGCATGAGTACATAAGCACTTGGTAGACTTGATATCAGTAGCAATCATACTCATCCCCAACTTAGCACCAAGTACTGCTAGAACACTTTTAGTCAGTGTTTCTCCACCTGTATGAGACAGTCTGTGGGTTAGAATAATATTTGACCGAGATTGTTGATGTGGTGTTCTAAAATCGAAGCAATCTAATTTGAAGATGAAACCCTTAAATCATCTTTTCAATGCTAGCAAATTTAGAACTGTAGTCAAGATTGATTGTGTCATATATTTCAGTGACTATAGTGTCCTGGTCAATTACTTGTTCACTGATAAAATTTTTGTCCACTGAACATTTCTCAATCATCTGCTTGTGAATATCCTGACAAAGATTTTTTTAGTTGGCAATTTTGCTCTGTGCATTAACAAGGGTAGACAAGAGTAAAGATGCACTGCTTGTCAAACCAGCACCAGGGATTCTATTATTTCTTAATACACATTCAGAAATAAGTCAAGTTAAGTGAATGAACCTTGAACTCCTTTTGTTTTGTTTTTTCCTTGAAGCATTGGTGAAATTGCCTCCAAAAACAAGCTTCTAGGAAAACTTTGTTTTTAACATTTTAACTCAAACAAAATTTATCATTACATTCCATCCTCAGCTAGTACCCCCAGTACTTGGAGAGTACCTAATCTTTGACAGATATTTTGTTTAAAATATATTTTTGATAAAGGAAACATTAAGTTCCCTGCATCATATCTTGAATATGATGCAGATAGTTTTAAAGAGTAAGGACTGAGCTAGTTAGGAAAAACTATTATAATTACAATTAGGAAAACTTTAATTTTAACGTTTATACGTGAACAAAATTTATCTGTACATCCTTGCCTAGCATATTTAAATACAATTATTCTGTTTTAAGATGCTTGCCTTAGATTGAACTTGTCCATGACATAGACAATTTTGTTCTAACATTAAGATCCTATTTCCAAGATTGGGCAGCATTTCTAAGTTCAGGCTCCAGTCTAAAGTTGGTGTCCATGATTAGGCTCTACTGTTAACTATTAATGCATTCAAAAATTTTAGTATTGTACATTGTTAAATATTCAAGCTCATCCCATGTTTATTGAAATTTACACTAAACAACTACTGAAACAGTTCATTTCTAGGTGATAAATTATAAATTTTAAAGTAATTTAACTGTTGAAGTGAGGATTAGCTGTCTAACTACTAGGTATCTTAGACTATTTAGATACAATCATCCTGCCCAAGAACACTTGTCTTAGATTCAACATATCCATAACAGTCTGTCATGATTTAGATACTCTAGTATGAATCAGGGAGTCTGACACTTGGGTAAGTCCGGCACCGACCTTCAAGTTGTCTATGGTCCATTGTATCTGTGGGAGGCTTTGATAGTTTCTTCCATATTAGTAGCAGTAGGCAACAGTGCCATCAACTTCCGGCAGAGAGATTCTCCCTCTAATTACTTTTGACTATTAAAAAGGGCAATAGCCCCCTCATTTTCCAATTGAATGAGCCAACTTTTGAAGTTTTTACAACAACACTTTCTATATAAAAACCTTATATGCCCCCAGGGCAAAACGCCTTCTGTTCAGAAGGGTTTGAAGTTTTTTGGACAGCGTTTCTTAGGAACACAGGTAACTGACTTTACTTTAACTTATGCAGATTATAAAGTAAGAGAAAGAGAGAATTTTTTTTCATTTCTTAGAAACTAGAAGACCAGGAGCATCTTCCTGATTTTTTAAAACAAGCTAATATTATTAGTTGAAGAGATAAGAGGGGTGTCAGTCTTACCCCCAAAAAAGACCATCTGGGGAAAGTCTGACATGTCGGACTTACCCCCTACAGGGGAATTTTGACAGGGGTGTTGGACTTACCCCATGTTACCAAAGATCAATATTCTAAATGGTAGAGCAGATTCTAAGCTTTAGATAATAAGGGTTGAAGCCAGTAACCATCCTTAGATGGCTCTACTAACTTAGTGGAATGTAGTGTTGTGTTGACTGTTCATGTATTGCAGTTCTGTGCCTGCTTTTGTTTATATTTCTCCCTTGTCATTTATTTTCTGTCTTAACCTTTACTTGTGACCTGCCATGCAAAAAGTGTAGCAAAGTAGAAATGCTACTTGGCAGGTATCAAATTTGCTGGCAGATTTTGTCTGAAAATACCCTTTTTTACATATAAAAATAATTTTTGCTCAAAGAAAAGCTGTCAAAACACGAGTTGTGCTCCACCATGCAAAAAGTGGGGTAGCATAGTAGCAATGCTACTCAACAATTTTCATGGCCTAGTAAAATTTGTTGGCAGATTTTTTTCAAAATACCAGTGCTTCCACTATCCCCAAATTTTTGGGGATTTCCCCAAATATCTGTCTTCTCATTAGGATCCTCGAAATCAGTTCCCCAGAAATCCCATTTCTTTCAGGGTTGCCACCCCTAGTAATTTATCACTGATGACAGTCCACCCCTAGTAACTATGGTTTTCACTTGACTTGACATAATTTTTCACTACTTTCAAAAGTTTATGTCTCAATTATTTACTACACATCAAAACCAGACATAGATCATTGAATTACTGACCTTTCTTCCTATGCTAGTAAAAGTATACTGACCTTTTTATAGTTTTAGTATAGTGATCAATGAGTATTAAGCATGCAGTTGGGTATGCATTTATTTTTATAATAACAATATCATTGGAGTGTAAAACTCAAGCAATACTATCAGCAGTAATCTATATACAGTATACTTGAGACTTTGAATACTATACACCATTAGCAGTATTAGAGTAAATATGATACAGGACTTTAATATGATTCAGAAAACTATTTATATTTCTAACCTCAAGCTATACTAAGTTACATTTGTTACTTTTCTGCAAATTTTACCTATAGAAATACTTTTTGCTCAAAGAAAAGCTGTCAAAACACATATTGTGCTGCTAAAGTGTTGGCAGCTTTTGGAATTCTGCTATTGGCAGTTTTAGAACTATTTGCACACACCTGCTTGTGACAGGTTTTCGACTAAATTCATCAATCCATTCATAATTCCCCTTCAAATAAATTCATCCATTCAGTCATAATTCCTTTGTTTTTTCTAGATACCTAAAAATTATGTTCATAAAACACTACGCGGGGTTGGAGGAACATATGATGCAACTCAGCTACAAAACGCGCTAGCAGAGATATCTTCAAAGAGAATGTCTATGCTACAGGCTTCCAAAATGTTTCAAATACTGCGCACTACCCTGCATGACCATCTTATGAAGAAGACAAAATTCAATAAACCAGTTTGTGGTGGAGAGAGCAGCCAAGAAATTCCTGCTGAAATAGAAAAAGATATGGCTCAGGGTCTCCAAATACTGTAAAAGTGGAGCATAGGTCTCAGCAAGCAGGAATTTCTTGACCAAGTCCAAGACTATCCCATCAAGAACAAAGTTCAAACCAGATTTAAGGACAACCAACCAGGTCATGACTGGTGGGTGAGGTTCAAGTGCCAAAACAAAATTCCACTAAAGAAACCAGAAAGGTTAGAAAACAAAAGACTTTTGCAGCAATGGTCTTATGTCAATTTTAAATTCTTGGTCAACATGCCTGAGACTCTAGGCAGGCATGCCTTTCCAAAAAACTAACAAACAAGTATGTGTCCAATAACAGAGTCATGCATACTCCTGCCATTTACCCATGCCCCAGCCATTTAAACATTTGCCTCTCAATTACTTGGACTATCTGTCTTGGCTTTTCTCTGTCTACAATTAGCCATATCTTGATGCAACCTGCTGCAAAATACTTGATAACTTCAATCAAAATCAACAGTATGATTTTGAAGTCTACACTCAAACTTAAAGTTTGTGTCTGAGATTTGAGTCTAATGTTGACTTTCAGTATATTTAAAATTATTAGGGCAAAATTCTAGTTTGGCTACTTTTTGTTATCTTGGAAAGGGGTTAGGTTTGGAAAATGAAACCTTCAGGGATGGGTCAACAGACTAAAATATGTCCCAGGAAGGTACTTTGAAGTACCAATTTCTACTCCTTTCTCTCCCTAGAGAGCAGCAAGGCTTTACCCAGAGGGGGGAGGGTTTTAACTCCCCCCCCCAAAAAAAAATCTTTGTTTGACTTGTAAAAATGTAACAAAAATGGATATAAACAAATTTTGTATGCATTTTTTTAAGGTTTTCTGTGTAACCCCCCCCCCAAAAAAAAAAAAATCTTTGAGTAAAACCCTCTCAAAAAAAAAATCCTGGTTACAGTCTTGGAGGGCAGTGACCTTTGATGACCTTTATAAATTTTTGTGTTATGAAAGTCAAACCTTGCAAAATAAATCTTCTCCTTAAATGAAGTGCAAGAAAACTATTTTCAGCTTCGCAACTTTCCTTAAGCCTAATTTATAGGGTTTCAAAGATCTGAAAATACATTTCCTAAATTTAGAAAAACAAACTAATATGGCTAAAATTTGGTAAATTTGCAGTGGGCCATATAATTTAGCTAAGATGAAAGTGAAAACATAAATTGATGCATTTTTTATGCTCTTTCATAATTCAAGAATTGCTTCTGGAGCCCTTAAAGGGGCCCCAAAGGTATTTCACTTTTGTAACCACACAAAGAAGTTATCACCACTAGTTCCAAAGTGGTTGAAAACATACCACTAGTTTATAAATAAGTTGTTCAAGAGTAATATATTCCAAAAATACTTGTTTATAACAATTCATACCTTATTTATTAGGCAACTCAAATATAAACCATTTTCTTATCATTTCAAGTTTTTTTACTGTCATTGACAAAAAAAAAGCACTGAATTTTGCAATCTGAAACTTTGCTGTCAGCAATTCAGGGTATATTCCGGGTAAATATTTTCACATTAGGGGGGTAAGGTAAATTGTCAGTGGGCCATATGATTTAGCTAGGATGAAAGTAAAAACATCACTTGATGCTTTTATTATGCTCTTTCATCATTCATATAAAATACCTTTGGGGCCTCTTTAATGGCTCAAGATATAATTATCATCAGAAGTGATTCTTGAATTATGAAAGAGCATAAAATAGGCATCAAATGACATTTTCACTTTTATCTTAGCTAAATTATATAGCCCATAGTAAATTTACCTAAAATTCTACTCAAATAAGAGGAATTACATTTTCAGAACTAAGCCCAAAAAATAAAAGACTAGTAACTGAAAATTAAGGTAAAATGTGTTTTTGGCAAAATTGCCCAACTGACAAGTAGGAAAATTTCTAAGACTTAGAAATCAGAAGAGGGTTAACATCAACTCTAGGCAATATCTTTCAAGAGTATGTTTTGGCCCTGGATGTAT
Organism: Artemia sp. Qi Xiang Cuo; assembly: GCF_049724085.1. Taxonomy (NCBI): domain Eukaryota; kingdom Metazoa; phylum Arthropoda; class Branchiopoda; order Anostraca; family Artemiidae; genus Artemia; species Artemia sp. Qi Xiang Cuo. The sequence goes on from NC_142797.1 coordinate 87,641,272, forward strand.
TACTGAAAATTTTATTTTCCTAACCTAAGCCCTTTCTAAGATAGCCTAGCAAAAAGTAGCTAAACTTTAATTTTACCATTGTTAGTGTGGCAAAGAGGTAAATTATTTGAGCTTATTGTATGTTTACTGATAAGATTTAGACAAATCTAAAGATGACAAAATCCACTTTCTAGGTAGGGTAAGACACCCAGTAGTCGGCCACCTGCCTATTCTCCGACAGAATCTTTTATACTATTTTAATCACTATTTACAATGAGCCATTTGTATGTCCAAGTTTAGGCAGAATTGTCACTTGTTAATAAATTCAAAAATTGGAGGCACTGTACAAGTGAAACTATTTGAATTAGTAGCCTACTTGTTCAGAAATTCTTCAGAAATTTTTTGATACAAAAATTAAGTTTCTAGGTGGTATAATACAGTAATTAGAGTAGTTTAAATGTCAAAAAGTTTTCAAAGTGATTAAAGTGTCCAACTACTGGGTGTCTTACCCTAGTAGACTAAGATAAAGGGACTTTACATTGTTTTCAATTGTAAAATAATGATTAGCTGTCTGACTAATGGGTATCTTACCCTAGCCTAGTTTTATGGATATATGTTGCAAATGCTAAAACAGCAATATTTTCATTTGATCTAGGTTTCAACTTTGCTCTTTACATCTATCAAAACTCAGCTTTTCAATTATTTGAAAAAGAAAACCTCAAATACAGCTTAAGATTCTCTTAAATAAATGCTGATCATCGAGAATTTTGCCTTTCTTATTCTTCTGTTCAATTCTGTTCAAACAGGAATAATTGTTTATGAAGGCTGCAAACTTACCTTTGGAAGTGCATGTGTTATGTATTTGAATATAAAACCGAAGGCTTCTACTGTCCAATCTGAAAACTCGGGGACAAGTCTTAACAATTCGGGGAAGTTTCAGGGACAATTCTTTAAGATTCGGGGAAGTTTCGGGGAAAAACAAAAGGGAATTTTGTTGCAAAAACTTGGGAGCCGAAATTGGTTTTAGCTTCGTTTTTAGGCTCAAGTAGGGCTTGGATCAGTGTGGAAACCTTTTAGAGAGTAGGTTTTAGAGCCAGAGCACAGGATTGGAAATTATAGCTGATAACACTTATTGCTGAAATTGCGGCAAAAACTTCAGAATTGTTTAAAAAAAAAAAATGACCACATGTGAACTGTAAATACCAGTAGTAGTTTTTCAATAATTCATTAATATCAGTAAGACATTTATAATATTCAAAAACAAATATTGCTTGCAATTTCTAGGTAGTTAATTAAATAGACAAAATTCAGCTTATAAGAATGGGCAACATTAAAACTTAAAACGAACAAAAATTAAATTAAACAGGTTAATTTAAACTTGAATTAAAAAGAGAATTTTGACGGCAATTGGCACATTATTGGTTTTTAATGCTGATTCTAAGTTTTTAGGCGTTTACCCCCCTCCTTCCTCACACAATCACCCCCCGCAGAAAATACTCTCCCATGGAAATTACCCCCACGGAAAACACCATCGGAAAATACCCACCACCCCTTGCGGAAAATACCCCCTCGACACATAAATTCTTTTCATTGTTTATGACACTGTATATAAATATAATACAATATGATCATTTTCTATTTCAAACATTGTATAAAGCCGGACCAAAATGCAACTGTTCCGGAGAACATTTAAATAAGCATAAATATAAGTTACATTCAATTTTCTTACGGGTAGACAAGTCAGATTTCTCTTGAAGGTAAAAATTGGCTTGACCTTTGTAACACTAAATTTTAAAGAATTTAATTTTAAATTAATTTATTCCAAGACATATATAAAAATTGGTAATAAGTAGTGCAATGTTATTATTAGATGTTTTTAGGAATTACAAGTAGGTTTCGAAGTCTCCAGTGGGTTTCAAAGGTATTTTGAGAAAGTTTCTGTGAAATTACGCCTTCCAGGGTAATATACACTGGACCGCTGATTTCAGATTAAATGGGAGGAGCTGTTTGTACGCGCTGAGGATGTGGTAGCCAAAAATCACTAAGTCGTGATCTTACTGTTATATTATTTATATACAGTGGTTCTTTTCTACTATGCTTTCTTTTCCTTTCGGTTACCTCATAATTACTGTATAGTCACCAATTAACCCCTACCCCTCTCACCAACCTTGTGGTCATCCATGTTCCAAATATAGTACTTATTGCAGTCTCATTTTTATATCAGCCCATCTAATGCCTGGACATGGTAGGTATAGACTACAAACATATAAAAGTTACTTATTCTTTTTCTTCACACTAACATTATTTGGCATTATTAACCAGCAGTTCGTGATAAATAAGTCCAACAATAATATAAAACTTGACAAGAAAACAATACGAGACTAATAACCAAATTTTTACTTTCAGCTGTAATGGAAATTTTCTTATGAATAATGTTTTTGGGGTCACTTCCACTTAAATCCCCTATTTCCCCACCTTGTACATAGTCTATAGCTAAGTTTAACCTCAATAGGAGGGGAATGAGGTGGTGCATTTTTTATGGCAAGAATATGGTATTTAGGGATAGTTCTAAAGAAGAAATAATTATACCACAATTTCTTCAAATTAATTTGTTTTTAACTTAGAATTAGCCTTCATACAGGGTTACTAATTATTCAAGCATTAGAGGGTGTAAAGGTAGACCTAAATATTTAAACAAGTTTAATTGGCTATTTCGATTTTGAGCAGAACACATTTTCCGTGAAATTTTCTTTGGCTAACGAACAGGTTTGTAAGACCCTAAAAAGTTCCTAAAACTGCAGTTTAAGATGCTCTACCCTATGAAAATATTACACGGGTGAAAGGACCAGACTAATAAATGTGAGGAGAGTTATGGGTGAATTGATGAAAAAGGGTGGTGTGACAAGCACAATTTTCAGATCAAAAAAAGAGAAGAACTTAAAATTTAAACACCGAATGAAAGAAAAATTTTAATGGTAATAATTCCTGGCAAAAAGATCAATTCCTTCAATGTGTTAGGCTACAAAGAGCTATAGACTACAAATCATATAAAAGTTACTTATTATTTTTCTTCACACTAATATTATTTGGCATTATTAACTAACAGTTCGTGATAAATAAATCCGAAAATAATATAAAACTTGATAAGAAAACAATATGACCTAATAACCAAGTTTTTACTTTAAGCTCTAATGGAAATTTTCTTATGAATAATATTTTTGGGGTCACTTCCGTCTAAATCTCTATTCCCCAATCTTGTACATAGTCTTTAGCTAAACTTTGCCTCATTAAGAGGGGGAGAGGATGATGCATTTTTTATGGTAAGAAGATGGTATTTAGGGATACTTCTGAAGAAAAAATAAATTATACCACAATTTATTTAAATTATTTTGTTTTTATCTCAGAATTCGCGTTCATACAGGGTTACTAATTATTCAAGCATTAGAAGTTGTAAAGGTAGGCCTAAACATTTAAACAAGTTTACTTGGTTATCCCGAATTGGAGCAGATTATATATTCCGTAAAATTTTCTTCGCCTAGCTATCAGCTTTGCAAGACCGTAAAAAGATCTTAAAACTGCAGTCTAAAATATTACGCCCACTGAAAACATTACACGGGTCAAGGGACCAAAAAATACTTGTGAGGGGAGTGCTGAAAGAATTGAAGATAAAAAGTGGTTTGAAAAATACAATTCTCAGATAAAACAGAAAAAACTTGAATTGTACAAACCGAATGAAAGACAAACTTAATGGTGAGAATTCCTGGCAAAAACATCAATTCCTTCATTATATTTTGCGTTCAATCATTAAGTATTAAACAGTAACACAGTATGTCCAAAACCAAAAATAGCAAAAGAAAACAAAATTTAAACTTGCGATTCGACTTTTATAACAATTTTCCCACTTTAGAAGTTCAATTTCAAAACCCAAAATCCAACTGAGCGTTCCGTTAAAAAATTTCAAGTATAGTTCTTGGCTAATTTTGTCAACACTGTGAATGACATAATGACTTTGAATGACATAAATGTAAGAATCTTATAGCATTTGGAATACTGCTTTCGAATTGGTCTAATCTAAATGCAGGAATAATTGTATTGGTTAAACTTAATTGTATCGGTATGGTTTTTATGCAAAGTAACACGGGAGACGAAAATTAACGAACAAGAGAGCAGTGAAAAATTATCGTATGTAAAGTAATGTTTGTTAGGGATGGTCACTAGGGGTCCGTTACCCCCGAAAATTCGGGGATAATGGAAGCCCTGATAAAACCTTAAGTTAAGCAGTTGCACGTTTCCATCTATAGATGTGACATTTTGATTAGCTTGATTCGGACGGCTGAGAAGAGAGAAAACATCTTTAACCCTTCAATATTGTTGACAAAATCCAATATTGCAGTAAAATCACATACAAACGATGTTCGACTATTATGTTTTTCAAAAGAAACTGTTCCCCCTATTTGATTTTTTAAACAATGCCTAAGGTTATTTGACATCGTTGTATTAGTTTTATATGCCTCTCGGCCAGTATAGTTCCTGGCTAGTGTATTTTTGACCCCATACAGGGCTATAAGTTTAATTAAGCAAGAACAGGCAACCACATATAAACTAGGAGCATTTAGGAATATATTAAAATTTTGGCAAGTATATATTTGCTTCGGGCTTAGATTAAACTGTGAACGTGAAAGACTTCAAAATTCAAACCAAAAAAGGAGAGGATACTTTCTTAATCCTCATGCCAATGTGGCGTTAAAAGCGTCTTCATCCTTCTCCACGTGGGGTAGTTGGAGCAAGGGCCTCCGCATCCATAAGCAACATTCAAGCCTGGTCCTGGAATTTCCCGACACTGTTATACCACTGGAACTCAGGTCTTCCTCTTGGACGTTCCAAACCGCTACTGATTGGTTCAAAGAATTAAAGATTTTGACCCGGAGTGTGGGCAGGCAAATCTGAATCAGCGATGAGTCCACTGGGCAACTTGGTTTAACAAGGGCAGCAGGAAAGTCACGCTTCATAGGTGGTCATCGCCAACACAGTCTGTCCATCGGATTTCTTTAATTGCCCGAAGTCATTTAGATTCATTAGTGTCGGAATGGCGTTGGACACGGCAGGCCAAGTATCAGCTCCGTGCAGCATTTCCGACAGACTAACGTTCCAAGGATTTTCATTTTAGTCGCTCGTTTGATTATTGGCTTCTTTCAAACATGGCTCTGTTCATCAATGGCTACAGAGGCCTTGGCCACACCAGCAGCAGCGTAATGGCTGATGCAGCTGTCCGATGATATGATAGAACCAAGACAAGCGAAATGGTCAACCACATCGATTTGGTTCTCGGTGACCCAGTAATCAGAATTATCACCTTCAGACCTCGACTACACTACCATGCCTTTCGTTTTCTTCTAATTAATGGGTAGTCCGGTAATGGCAGCTTCATCCAGAAGCGTGTTCAGAGCAATGAGCAGTTGTGTCGGAAACTAGAGAGTTGGAAACTAGTGCTATGTTATCACCAAAGTCACAATCAATGACAACTCTGTGACCGTAATTCAGTCCAAAGCTCAGCTTCGGGGTTGCGCAAGTCATATTGTGACACTATAACACAGTTAAATATTCAGAAGCAACTGAGCAACCATAGCCAACTCCCGTAATTACTGGAAGGAAATTGCTACGTCTACCATTCTCTTGCACACAGCTCACAGACTTTTGATGCATGACCCTTAGTAGGTGGACTTATTTGAACGGGAGGCCAGTATTAGAAATAATATTTCGTAGAGAATCTCGATCAACAAAATTGAAAGCTGCCTTAAAATTGAAATAAGTAATGAAAGCCGGTTGGCAGACCTCATTACCCTTTTCACGGATTTGTCTTATGTAGGATACCTGTTCTGTCGTGGATCGGCCAGGCATAAAACCAGCTGCCCCCACTTTACAATCTCGTCAGAGGTGTTCAAAACATCGCTGCAACAAAACCAAAAAAAAAAGCTTGCCAGAGGTTAAGATTTAAATTTCTTGGACTCCTCCTTAGAACCTTTTCTGTTCAGTGGTGGTAGAATCATTGCTGTACCTCAGTCTTTTGGGAAGATTACAGGGTTCCATATTGCAATGAATAGTATTTGGAGCCACAGCAAAATAGTGCCACCGCCATTCTCAAGCAGCTACGCAGAGATTCAACAGATGCCAGGCCCTTTGCAGTTTTCACAATTTCTTCACATTATTTTGAATTTCTACCATTGAGAACGGTTTAATGTCAACATTAGTTAGGTCATTATGGATAACAGGCTGGGGGATGGTAAGAGTCACGGTAGGTGGAGAGAGAGTATATAGATTTAGAAGATGAGAAGTGTTCATTGAAACTTTAAAGGCTGGAAAGTATGTCTTCTAGGAGCTTCCCGTCAATAGATAGTATGTTTTCTATTGGTTGAGCATGCTAGCCAGTGAGGTTACGCAAGTATTTGTACACTGCCAACGTCCTTCCTCGAGGTAGCTTCTTGTAACTTAACAGCTTAGCCGTCAACGAATAACTTGAGATCTCTATGTATCAACTAATTCCTGATGCCAATGAGATGTCAGTATGTCTTAATATCCCTCCGCAGTCTAGCCTGCCTTTGGAGTGTAATGACGTCCACAGCCTCTTGTGACAGCCAAGGCTTTTGACCTCAACTTGCAGGCCAAGAGTTGTTGTAGCTGCTTCAGTGACTTTAGTTTCAAAGGAGTCCCACATGACGTCAACTTCGGAAACCGGGACAGGCTTTCAAAATTTTTATCTCAACTGCGTACCGCCCTTTGATCGCAGGAATATCAAAAGGTGCAAAAATTTAGGGTTGCAATGCCCTTGTCAGCCTTCTGTGATTTCAGCTAAAGAACAATTTTTGGACTAACAAGTCAGTGATCACTATTACCCAGGTCATCACCATGATAGGAGCGGCTATTAGAAACAGACGACCTCCATCGCCGAGAGATAATGATATAATCATAATTATCAACAATGAATAATTTTCTTTGTTACACCGTTGCTGCTGTACAGAGTATACTGGTGAAATCGAAGTCTTTCGAAAACTGTGTTGGAAATAACAAGTTGATCAGCGCTGCTAAGCTGAAGCAGACGATTTCCATTAGTATTAATTATGTCTGAAGTAAAACACCCCATCACATCTTTCCAGATGCCTTTGGGATAACTAACGGTAATGTTGAAATCCCTGAAAAGAAGTAATATATCGTGGAGAGAGGCAGAAGATATCATTTGCGTGAGGTTTGTTTGAAACTGGTCTTTAGCATTGGGGTCAGCCTCGTTTGTTAGCACATAGCATCTGACAACAAAGAGTTTTTCATGACGATGTTTTAGGCTGTCTGCAAGGAAATGCTCTGATATGACATTATGAGATATTAGTGCATTTTCAGCTCTCTTATGAAGAGCCATACCAACAAAAGCTCTCCTTGTGTCTCCAGTACCCAAGAAAATTAGACTGTAGTGGTCACTAATGAATTTCTCACCTTTTCCGGTCTAATGTGTTTCTGTAACGCCAGCAATAGCAACAGAGTACTGCTTCAGTTTATTTGTAAGAAGTAGCTAAATGCCTGGAAAATTCAAAGTTGGAATATATCAAGAAATGATTTTCATAACACTCTCTTCAAGGAGGTTCAATCTCTGGTTGGCTTCACCACCGTCGTCAGAATATCCAGGGATATGCTGAGGTCGGCATGTAAATGGGAAGAAATATTTGATGCTGGATTAACACTTTTCATAACAAGAAAACTTTCTTAGCTGAAGCAAGTCCAGGCGACAGAGTGGACAGCAAGTCCAGGGGCCAGCAGATTGGGTAGACAACAGGTCTGCAGATGCTGTTGTTGATGAATATGGATCGTAGGCCCTACCACAGTTGTCCTCCTATAGAAGATCCTACCACGATGGTGTTTTGCTTCACCATGCAATTTAACTCATTAATGGGAGAAGTTTTGTAACTCAAAGGACGTAAGCAGGGCCGGTGGACCCTGATTAGTTGACAAGCGAGGGGCTTTATTCCTCCTCCACCTGTATTCACGGCCCCTAGGCAACGGTGCCTTATTTCTAATTATGGACCCCCCAGGACGAGGCCCCCTCCCTTGGGTCACGCCTCCTATTGGAGGTATCTATCATATCTGTTGGACGTTCCCCTTACTGCCACCTGAGGACATGCTGAGCAACCTGCGGGAGGTCATTACTGAAATGGTGGCTCAGTTGGTGGTGCTGAGCTATTTCTCGCATAATTTTGTTTTTAATAGGCGAAACGCTTAAACAAAATGTTTAAGATTTCTTTTTCTATATTTCTTCAACAGCTGATTCCAAAAGCTCTGATTTTCTTTTCCGTTCTCCATTTGAAGCCTCTAAACGTAAAATTTATTTCGTTAGTACATCTGCTACAGTATGAACATAAACTTACTCATTTGGCCTCTCAAAGATGTACATATGGCTTATGCAAATTAATTTTGAACCTTATTTGTAATAAGGCTCTACTCCATATTTTACAATCTGCTTCTTACAATTTTGTAATAAATCTTTTCATACCTGATAGTTAAATCTTAATTTTGATTTTAAATAGGATTTTCTTAAATTGGATTATTCTTAACTGGAAAGTCTTCTGAAAGAATATAAATTTAAGAATAAACTGTACAAATTATGACTGAAAAAAAATCAGACGTGTTTTAAAAACAAAATTACTGCCTCCTGTAGTAATTCTACTAAACTAAATTTAAGCTCTATAGTTCAAGCTTTAACACATACCAATTTTTAATGCTAGTACAATTCCGTGGAATTCTGAGAAAACGGCCTAAGTCCACTTTTTTCTAAAAATGAGCAAAACACGTGGTTTGAAGGAACGCAAGATCTATCGATTGGTCTATTCAAAATGAGCTTGTCTTTGAATCTGACCGACTTACAAGTTGTTCTAAAAGGGTGTAAAAAAGGGAGTAAGTCCCGTATCTTCTAAGTAATGAACAATTCAGCCATTTGGTCATTTTAAGCCGATTCCGGTTGAACAGTTAAATAAGAATCCGTATTTAAAGTTTCAAGTTTCATAAATTATGATAAATATTTTTTCATTGTGCGTTGTCGTTTTCATATTCTAATCTTGTAAAATTATGCCCTTTTTGCGAACCGCCACAGGATTGCTGTACAAACGCTCATGAAGTTATTCAATTTAACCTCTTGAAAATGTAGATGACACATGTGTAAATATTGCAATAAAGAGAGTAAATTCTGTTAAAATGTGTATTTTGTTGCTAGATAACGATTGACTTACGAAACATAAAGGACGAAGATAAGGATTGTTTAGAGAGGTTTTCTTAAACTAATATTGAACGATCTGATTGATGTTTTTTCTTATTATGAGAATGATGTATAATATTTCTTAGAGAAATTAGCTCCGATATTTTTTCCGTTTTTATGGCTTGTCAATGCCAATAATAATCTAGGGATTTAGTTTGGGTGGTTGAGTAACTGAAAAATTTAATAATAAAATTATTGACAGCCCGTGAGTTTTTATAACAAGCGAAATCGGTGAATATACATCAGCCAGGTCAGAAAAGAATATAACTAACTGTTATATCTAACTGTTAACTATATCTAACTGTTCCTGCTAACAAACTGCAATCTAAGAGATAGCACAGTTCAATAGTAACCATAGCTCTAAAGACGGAATTTTAATATTCATAGATACATCCAAAGAATTGGCTTCTTATGCTGATTCCAAATATATAAGAATAATCAAATTTAGTTTTATTCACTGTATATAAATAATAGACAGTATGATTGTTCCCTATCTCACCCATTTATAAAAACCCGGACCGAGATGCAAGTGCTCCGGAGAACGTAAAAACATAAGCGACATTAGATCTTCTCACGGGTCAGATTTCTCTTGAACGCGAAACTTGGCTTCAACGTTGTAACACTAAATTTTAAAGAATCTAATTTTAAATTAATTTATTCCAATACATATATGAGAATCAGTAATTAGAAGTGCAATGTTATTATTAGATGTTTTGCGGAATTACAAGCAGGTTTTGAAGTCTCGAGTTGGTTTCAAAGGCATTTTGTGAAAGTTTCTGCCAAAATACGTATTCCAGGGTAAATTGGACCACTGATGGCAGATCAAATGAGAGGAGCTGTTTCTACGCTCCGATATATATATATATATATATATATATATATATATATATATATATATATATATATATATATATATATATATATATATATATATATATATATATATATATATATATATATATATATATATATATATATATATATATATATATATATATATGTATATAAAGAGCATAGATCGCCCACAAAAAGGAGCATAAACAAGGGAAAATCAAAGGAAAATAAAATAAAATGGAAATTAAAAGGAATATTTTTCCTTACCAATTAAAAAAACAATAAGAAAACGGTTTGAATAAGAAAACCCCCTGCCCTCCCCCCTTTTTGGAAATTCTACATAGGCCAATCAGTTAAGTCCACTGTATATAAATAATAGATTAGGTCATAATTTGTATATAAATTAAGTCATTCCTGTGAGATGAGACAGTTACAAACCACTTCGACTGGCTCACTAAGTTTCTTTCTGCTTTCGCAATTATGAATAATACAATTTCGAACCATTTTTCAGTGACTGACTAATACATACTATTCCGCAAATGAAAGAGTAAGTTAGAGGAGCTATTTGTATGCACCGAGAATGAAGCGCCAAAAAATCATCAGCCTTAAGCTTACTGTTATATTACCTTTATACAGTGGTTTTATCCATCTAAAGCTACGAGCCTGAGAAAATTTACCTGATTTTTGAAAAAAGGAGGAAATACTCCAAACGTTAAAGTAATCTTAATAAAAACCACATCATCAGATTAAGCGTATTAGGGAATCCTATTTTAGAGATTACAAGCTCCTTTATACAGAAATGTGTACTTTTATTTATTTATTTTTTTTGCCAGAAGAAAGATCACGGATGTGTGTTTACCCTGTTTACTTATTTTTTTTTTATTGTTTTGTTTTCCCCAGGGGGGATTGTATCGAGCCAATGGTCCTAGACTATCTGGAGATGGCTTATTTGAACGAAAATTAAATTTTGTACTGCCCTTTTTAAGTTTTTTTTTTGGTTTTACTTTCTCTTTGCCAGGTCAATTTTACATGTGCAGATGCTACGGGGGAATTGCCCTGGTGAAATTTTCAGTGGGGTGAGAATTTCCTGGAGCTTCATTTCGTGAGGGGAGACTTTCCGCGGGAGAAATCTTCCATGGAAAATTTTCCGTTGGAACATCTTTCATCTGAGGAGGGGGAATTTCCAGGAAAAATTTCCATGGAGGCAGTGTTTTTGGCATGAAATGAAAAACGATCAGATATTTAAGTCTTTTTCAAATGAAAGCATGCTAAGGAGAATTTTTCTGGTGGAATCATCTGCAAGAAATTTCTTGAGGGAATTTTTATTGAGGATAGAATTTTCCTTGGGGACTTTCCCAGGTGGGGAGGGGTGCATTTTAACTGAGATACATTTTCAATGGAGGAATTTTTCATGGTAGTAAGAAATTTCTTATGGAGAGGGAGCTGGATTTCCCGTCATTATTTGAAAATGGTCAGAAATTAACTCTTGTTTTTCTTCGATCAAGTTTGTTTAACAGAAAGTACGGTGCGGCGTTAAAACTTAAAACGAAAAAAAATAGTTCCGTCGGTGAGGGGGTTTCGCCAATTCGCAGGCTATAATTTGCATACTCAATAAAATATAATACGTTGAATTTTATTGTAAGACAACCAAATAACAAATAAAACTATTTAAAACTAAATTTCATAGACTCGAATGTAATCAATCAGCATTTCATTTTGTTCGGTCTCAGCACTCCATGTTGGAAGCCATGAATCCCTTGCCTCCCAAAATGACCTCATAGATGTAGGCTCTCCAGCGTACCATGGCTTGTCATAAGCTCCGTTTACACAACTATCTGGGAAGAAGTTTCCCCCAGTTGCAACGTTCAAAACAAAATGGAACTGTAAAAAAGTAATATTTAGATGGATTGACATTGACAACATTAAAATAGTTTCAGCACCTTGAACTATAACAGAAAAGGGGAAAACTCGAGCGATTTTACAGCAACTGCGATTTGTACAGCAACCTGTAAATGGGTCCTGCAGCTACTGATCAACTTTGAGGAAATGAAAACTAACAGATCCATGAACTTTTTTTTCGGCTGTTTATAATAAATACGGGTTATATATACTGTTAATATTTTGGAGCGTTAAGCGATGATAGCAGAAATAAAGATATTTCGGAATTGTGTTCTAAATACAAGAGTACCGTTCACCTCATGTGTTGAAAGAATATTTTTTTTTTAAGAACTAAAATATTTTACAAGATCAAATCTATCTTTAAGGTAATGAAAAACAAAAGGAAAATAAAAAAAAACCTATTGCCTGCATATCTTCCATATCTCTGTTTAATTTGTAGTTCAAATATTTTCCTCGAGGCTCGTTGTCCTATATTCTAGAATACTTTAGACATAAGTTAACCTGAATGCACGTTTAGAAGCGTACCCATACCCATAGGAAATTTTCCAGGGGACAGTTTTTTTTTCTTTCAGGAAGGTTCGAAAAAATCGTTGCTGAAAAGTGTCATATTTCGATTTCTCGAATGTTGTAAGTTTTACCTTTCCGAGTATATTTTTCGTCCGTTTTCAACTGTTTCTCTTTTTTTTTATAAAGTATGCACAATAAATAAACGAAGAAGCAATATATGTGATAAATTACTAACGTATTAAAGAGCTAGTTCGGCCATAAGGTAAGTGACCAGATTCATCTTTGCAAAAAGAAGAGAGAAAAGAATGTCTCTTATCTTTTCAAACATAAATTTTTTTAATTGGTAAGTCTTATGTTAAAAGTAGTTTCATATCTACAACCTGCCTAAATATCCAACACCCATTGTTTCCTTCAAACCCCAAACCCATTTTTTTCTACTCCTTAAGTTCTTCAAGCTTCGTTTACTTTTCATATATTTGGGATAATAAAAATCCAGCTGGCTTTTATTAAGACAATAACGTTCTTTGAGGTACCCAAACTTGACCCGGGGCATAATTCATCGGAAACAATCCAAAAAGCTGTTCTACAAAAAGTATCTTTTTCTTAGTATTGCTAGGTATCAAACGAAAAAGAAGAAGAAAATTGCAGGCTGTTTGGCCTGTTCTTTGGCCTAATTCTTTGGCCTGTTCTTTTTGGCCTGTGTAATTTGCCTGTGTAATTGCCTGTGTAATTTGCCTGTGTAATTTGCCTTCTTTTGGCCTGTGTAATTTGGCCTGTTCTTTGGCCTAATTCTATGCACAGAGAATAGACAGCACCACTGAATATAGCAGAAGCCCAAATCCAGCAGTAAATATTTATATTGATTTAATATTAACTGTCGAAATACTGTAGGTCAGAAACGTAATTTGCTACAGGGCAGGGGGCAACTGCCCCCTTCAGACCCAAGTTTGCCACCCAAACCTCAGTTTCCCCCCCCTCCCCACTAAAATTTAGTTTCTGTGAAAAATCTTGAAAAACTAAGATAAGTCTGCATAATTCAAGTAACCAGAGAAATAGGTCATTTTTCTTTAGTGTATCTTTGTCTTTATGGTAATATATGACTCATTCTTCAGCTTTCACTGTACTTTCACTTGATTTGGGAAAAGCTCAATAGTTGATTAGAATATTAGAAGCTACTGTGATGACAGTGGTCAAATATGGCTCTGAAGCATGGACGCTCCGAAAAGCGGATGAAGATTTGCTAGATGTTTTCCAGAGAAATTGCTTAAGGATTGTTCTGGGTACCCGGCTGACTAACTGTATTTCAAACAAGAGGCTATGTGAAAAATGTGGCTCAAGACCGCTCTCTATGGCTGTAATGAAAGACAGGTTGAGGTGGTTAGGGCACGTTGTACGGACGAAGGATGACAGAGTGCTAAAGATCTTTCTTTTCTGCCGTACATTTACAGATCTTTGGAAAACAGTTTGTTCCTATCTGAGGTGGGAGGACGTCATAAAGAAAGATTTAAAGGAAATGGGAACTTCGTGGGTGGGTGTAAAAAGCGAGGCTTTGAATAGATTGGGGTCGAAGAGGAGCGTGCGTAGCTGTGTTGGCCACAGGCGGCTTGGTGCTGCGGTGAGTTGTTAGTAGTAGTAGTAGTAGTATTTTAATGTTTATTTTTATCATTCTTTTTTAATAAGTTTTATAGTCTATTATAAACTATTATATACTAAATATTAACAATTAATTGTTAACATTGCAAACTATTATTTAGTAAAAATACTATTTTTTTGTAATTATTTTATGTCAGTTAATTAAGCAACGCATGGTAACAAATTGTAAGTAAGGAACTACTTCGCTCAATAGTAACCTTAACTCTAAAAAGTAAAATTTTAATAACAATAGATACCTCAAAAGAATTGAATTTATAGATCGACTCCAAACATGTGAACTTCAATAAGTTCAATGTTACCCAGTAAAAGCTATGAGCCTGGGAAAATTTGCCGAATTTTTTTAAAAGGGGACGCGGGAAACATACCCCCAAATCGTAAAGTTATCTTAATGGAAATTTTACCATCAGATTAAGCATATACAGAGAACTCAAATATAGATGCTTCAAGCTCCTATGCACAAAATTGTGGAATTTTATATTTATTTTTTTTTTTTATTTGTCACGAAACTCTAAAAAAACAGAATTTTGATGTCAATAGATGTCAAAAGAATTGACTTTTTATTCTGAATCCATAAAATTCATTAATTTTAGTGTTACCCATCGAAAGCTACTAGACTGAAAAATTTTTCTGATTTTGGCAAAGGGGAATAAACATTTCCAAAAAGCCAAGAAATTTTAATGAAAATTGCTCCATCAGATTTCTCGTATCAAAGATCCTCCCAGCTGAAAAGGTTTCAAGTTCTCATAATACGGGCTATATATTCGGTTAAGGTTAGAAAGGATAGGTAAGGTTAAAATTGAATTTGCAAAACAAACAAATATGATATTTATATCCAGAACGAAATGTCCATGCTAGAAGTAAGAGTGTTTACAGACCCTCTGATTTTGGCAAAGGGGAATAAACATTTCCAAAAAGCCAAGAAATTTTAATGAAAATTGCTCCATCAGATTTCTCGTATCAAAGATCCTCCCAGCTGAAAAGGTTTCAAGTTCTCATCTGCGACAATGTGGAATTTTATATTTTTCCCGGAAAAAAAGATTAAGGTTGTGCCTACATTTGTTTTTCTTTTTTTTCTCCAGGGGTGACTGTATTTAACCAATGGTCCTACAATATCGAAAAAGATATTCGAACAGAGACTAAGAGCTCTACTTCCCTTTTTTTGCGACCAAAAAGATTGGAGGGTAAGTAGCCCCCTCCCACGCCTTTCTTTTCCCAATGTCATCCAATACAAATTTTGAGATAGCCATTTTGTTCAGCATAGTTGGAAGGTCCATTAATTATACCTTAGGGGATAGCATGACTCCCCCCATCCTGTGGGGAAGTGCATGTAAGTTTTGAGATCTGCCCATTGTTTAAGTATAGTATTTGTTATTGGGAAGTATACAGGTATTTTTCAGGGGGGGGGGGGTAATTTTCGGATAGAGGAGATTTTCCATGAGAAGATTAAGGTTGTGCGTATATTTATATTTTTTTCTGTTGTTTTTCCCCAAGGGTGATTGTTTTTAACCAATGGTCCTAGAATTTCGAAAAAGATATTCGAACAGAAACTAAAAGTTCTACTTCCCTCTTTATGCGACCAAAAAGATTGGAGGGTAGCTGGCCCCCCTTCTGCGCCTCTTTTTTCACCTATGTCATCTGATCAGAATTGTGAGGTAGCCGCCTTGTTCATCATAGTTGGAAGGTCCATTAACAATGAGTTAGGGGATAGTATGACCCCCCAGCCCGTGGGGAAGTGCCTGTAAGTTTTGAAAGCTACCCATTGTTTAAGTATAGTAATTCCTATTGGGAAGTACACAGATATTTTTCAGAGGGGAGGGGGTAATTTTCTGCTAGAGAGGATGTTCCACGGGGAGAATTTTCCTTGGAGAGGGACGTTTCCGGGGATAAGCCTTCCAGAAGAAATTATACTCTAGTAAAATTTGCCAGAATTCCTAAATGAAATTCTTTTTATTTGTCTTACTTTCTCTTTACCAACTCAATTTTTTCATTTGGAAATGCTCAGAGGAACTATCCGGGGGAAATTTTCAGCATCATTGTAATAGTCCAAAGAATTTTTCCGTGGGGAGGGGATTTCACGGGGGAAAAATATCCCACGGGAGAAATTCTCAATGGCGGAATTTTCCATAGGAGCAATTTTAAACTGGAAGAGGGGGATTTCCAATAAAAAATTCCACAGAGAGGGATATCCAGCAAGATTTGAAAAATGAACAGAAATCAAATTCTTTTTCAAATATAAGTATGCTAAGGAGAATTTTTTAGGCGGAGTCGTCCACAAAAAAATTCCGGGGAATTTGCAGCGAAGATGGACATGCCGGGGGAATTTTCTGGGAGGGGGGGATTTCATCCTGTGGGGGGAGGTAGCTTCCCATGGAGGGGAACCGGATTTTCTTGATTCTTTGTAAAATGATCAAAAATTAAATAAAAAACAAGTTTTTTCCAACTGAAAGTAAGGAGCAACACTGGAATTTGAAATAAATAAAAATTATTCCAAATATGAGAGGGGTGGCCCCTTCCTTTATACCTTGCTCTTTACGCTGAATTTTGACTTCTTGTCCCGATTCTTAAGAACGACTCCTGAAACACAAAGGCGGTTTAATTAGAATAAGAACCTATTTTAAAGTACTAAAGGACTTTTGCGTAAAGAAAAGGGGTATTGAGGAGGGGCCAATCCCTCTCATATACGGAATAATTTCTGTTCGTTTTCAGTTTAAGGTTACTCCTTACTTCCAGTTGATTTTTTTTTACTTAATTTAATAAATTAGATGGGCAAAGAACTAACACACAAAAACATTTTCTCACTGAGATATATAAAATTAATCTTAACAGACAAATTTACCAGGTCAGGTCACGGATCACAAATTGACCAGGTTAGTCACTAAATATATCAAAACGAAAGAAGCTGCGCTATCAACCAAATTAGTATTGAAAATTAGTATTGGGAGGTAATGTCAGACAGCCGAAAATCATTTTAATAGCTAAATCGAATGACGAAAATATTCCCTGGCTTAAATTTTATCTTATCATGCTTAATTTTATATTTTCTCTGTTGTATCACTATTCCGAATGAATAATTTTTCAAATAGCACAAGCAAGACGGTATCTAATGAGGGGGATTGGTTTGGCCCTCCCCCCGAAATTTTTGTCCAACGCATAAAAAATTATCAAAAAGGCATATAAACAAAGTTTTTATGCTTTTTGTACAAAATATATACCCCCCTAAAAAAAAATGACCTCTCTCACGAACAAAAATCCTGAAGGCACCCTTGAGCTAAAGTGTAGTAACTTTGATTTTTGTTCATTTAGATTATTATTAAATAAAAACACATGTTTTTTCAACTGAAAGTAAGGAGCAACATTAAAACTTAGAACGAACATAAACTATTGCGTGTATGGAGGGGATTACCCCCTCCTCAGCGCCTTTCTCTGTACGATGAAGCTTTTTAGTCCTTTTAAAAGAGCTTCCTATTGTTCTAATTAAACGACACTAGTGTTTCAGGAGTCATTTGTAAAGAATTGGGACAAAACTCAAGCTTTGGTATAAAGAGCAAGGGGTTGAGGAGGGGGCAATCCCCCTCATACATGTAATAGTTTCTAGTCGATTTAAGTTTCAATTACGCTCCTTACTTTAAGTTTGAAAATACTTATTTTTTATTTAATTTATGACCGTTTTTTAAATACTGCAAGGAAATCTGGTCCCACCTCCATTTAGAAATCCCCCTCCCCACGGATATATCCTTTAGAAAATTCAAACTCGGTGAAAATTTATCCCTGACAATCACCCTTAACCACTCCACGCGTAAAATTGAGACGGGAACGAGAAAGCAAGACATATAAAAACAATTTTGTATAGGAAATCTTGCAAATTCCCCCAGTGTATAATTTCTTCTGACAATTTAACCCCCTAGAAACTTCCCTTCCCATGTAAAATCCCCCGTGGAAAAACTTTTAACAGAAAATTGGCCCCCCCCCACCCAAAAATGTATATATATTTCACAATAACCAATACTATTTGTAAACAATCGAATTTTATAACTTAAAGACCTTTCCCCTGGGGGAGTGATGGGAAATGTTGTATCCCGAAGTATAGTTATTGGGCCTTTCAACTAAGATGAGCAAACTGGCTGTCTCAAAATTTTGATCGGGCGACTTTGGGAAGAAAAGGGGTGGGTGAGGGGGCCTGGCTGCCCTCGAATTTTTTCTGTCACTTAAAAAGGGAATTAAAACTTTTAATTTAGGTTCAAATGAGACCTCTCACGATATTCTAGGACCCCTGGGTCGATACAATCACCCCTTTTAAAAAATAAATAACTAAACACGTATCCGTGATCTTTCTTCTGGCAAACAAATACAAAATTCCCCATTTTTGCAGATAGGAGCTTGCAACCTCTACAGTAGATTTTTCTGATACGCGGAATCTGATGTTGTGATTTTCATTAAGATTCTTAGAACTTTAGGGGTTGTTTTCCCCTTTTTGGAAATAAGGCAAATGTTCTCAGGCTGGTAGTCTTTAATCGGTAAGATTAAACTTAATGAAATTTGTATATTAGAAAGCAGCATAATAATCCAATTCTTTTGATATGTCTATTGGTATCAAAATTCCGTTTTTTACAGTTCCGGTTACTATTGAACCGGGTCGCCCCTTACTTGTAGTTCGTTACTAAGAGTTGTTTGATTTGTTAATTTAGTATCAAGGGTTTAATCTGAAATATTTTAATCTAATAATTGGAAAAACATACTGGCTTGTCAAATGGTGCCATTTTTGTGCCTGATGCCCATATATTTTGGCCGTTGAGTTCTCCCAACTCCCAAAAACCACCTTGCGGAGGATAAAGTGAGGCCCATTCTTGGTTGTCAATGTAGAACCGAAAACCATCAGCAGTCCATTCAAAAGAATATATATGATAATCATCATGCCAAGTTCCAGACTCGATATGCCTGCAAGAAAAAAAAAATAATATTATTAGACCAAGCAAAAACTAGATGAAGAATAATTTATATTAGGAGCGTGAGCAGAACTTTTTTGGGGGGAAGGGGCACAGGGCACGTCTTATATCTGTGATTTTACAACTCAATTTTATAATTTTTTGGGAAGAAGTAAATTTTTTGCTAAACATTTTTGCTTTTTAAGGCTTTAATCAAAGAGTATAGGCAACTTATACATAAGCGTGGTGAATTTTATCAAAGGAAATTTTAGAAGAAATTATGGAAATTACGAGACTCCCCTCCCCTTTCATACTGTTAGACATTCAATAAGCTTTCTTGGAATCAAACGGCTGCTTATACCAATTGCGAACGACTTGCCATTTGTATGTGCACTGAAACCAAGACAAGTCCAGTCTTTAGCACAAGCGTGATTTTCTGATTGAAATAAACATCGTATTGTTTGGATGTTTTTGATTTAATGGTGAAAAGATTTTGTTTTGCTAAAATTCACGCTTCCAAAACAAGTGCAGTGAAAATCCAAATATCGCCCAAGCTCATTATTCTCAGAAGATAAACGTTAGATCTATATTCCAATCACGGATTAATACAGTTTTTACTCTCGTTGCAAATAATTACTTATATTTTACATTGATTTGAATTACTGGTTCTAAAAATTCTTCACAAGATACCTACTTTTAGTTAAAAAATAATTTTGAATCCAGAACAAATCTTGAAGTTGCTTTGTCCCCCTTCTCCACAAAACTGTGTCTTAGAGTTTCAACTCAGTCTCCTAGCCGTGAGGCAAAACAGGATAAACATACTATAACTTTGGAAACACTCATTCACATTCCCCGAGAGGAAAGCCCCACAAGCAACTCTAATTGATTTTTTTTATCCATTCGCACGTTCAAAATAGTTTAAAATAAATTTTTGTTTTATCCACAAGTGTAACTTTTACCCGAAAAGGAATAAACAGTATTTAGAAAAAATCACAGTGTCGGACTCGAACCCGAATCTAACCCTTTACCATCGAAGCTAACCTTACTTGATAATTGGCTTTACACCTTTGTTATTTCATTATATTCAAATAAAAATGGGTTTCCCTATGCAACTGTTTAAAGTATTGATGCATCAAAATATATGCTCAAATATCTAAAATTCTTATGACCTTTACGGTATATTATTCTCAATTTTCGAAAAATACCTCTTATTCTTGTGAATAAACAAAACCACTTAGGACAAAGACCATTTTTGGATAAGTCAGATACAAAAAAGTAACCATTTGTAAAAGATGGTGTTTATTTACAAAAACATATAGTTACGGTTTGCAATCAAAGAATCTCACTTGTCTTAGGGTTATACTATTTTCTAAGACTGATTTTGATAATAATAATAAAAAGAAATACCGATATTTTGCCCAACAGATATAAAGTGAAGCATTTTAATTTTAAAATTAGTAAATTCATCCGTGGCAGAGATTCAATATTTTTCTCAATTATTTAACACAGGTTAAAAATAGAGGCTTTTTGACATTTTCCATGTCCAGCTCAAAAATATATCAGTAAGTCTGTGAACCTTTATGGTAAAGAGCACAGGGGGGGGGGCAACAGTGAAGAAAAGAAAGAAAAATAATAATAAACAGTGAAGAAAAGAAAGAAAAATAATAATAAACAGTGAAGAAAATTACTTTTCCCAGGCAGTTCGCCAGTATTGGTTCTGGTCCCAAGCTGGACCCCAGTGGAGTGTTGAACCCATCATTTGAATTCCTATATCTTTATCTCCACATTTAAAATCAGTGTTACCACGCACTTCGATTAAATCAATTTCTCCTGACATTGGCCATCCTCCGTACACTTCGTCTGTTGGGAGTAACCAAATGGCTGAAAAGAGTAATTCGATTACATTAGTTTAATCATATCTAAATTCAATTATACATTATTTTATCAACGCTTAACTCAATTTTGAAACAGATACACTCAGATTTTTGTGTTACAATTTTATCACAATTTATGATGTTTCTTTTATGAAGTTTCTATCTTTCTGCATCTTTTTTTTTCAATTTATCCCCTTCTTCCTAAAAAAACTAAATTGAATGTTGAAATATACTCTGCAGCTTTCATTTTGACTTTTCAGTCATCTTATGGAAAAAAAATGCTCAGTATGTTTTTTTTTTTGAGCAAGGAAAAATGCTTGCATAAACTTTGGAATGTTATTCATTAATGCAATTTGAGATAATAAATTGTGTTTTCAACGCCAAAACTGCCTAAATACTTTTGATAGTATGCTTTTGGTATAGAAGTTATCTTACGGGACTGTTGCGGTATTCATTTCTTTTTTGGTTGATGATTCTCCCAGAAAATTATACATGATTAGAAATTCAAAAATTGTTTAAAGGTGAAAAAGGAATATTTGCTTTGAGACCCCATAATATTTTCTGTTGTTGATATGTTCTTTTTTTTTCTTTTTTTTTAGAGAGAGTCGACAGTTTCCTATATTGTCGATGTTCTCTCTAATGATCTTTTTCTGATATTCAAGGTTCATTGGTTCCATAATGTCGCCTCTTGACAAAAAAATAAATAAATACGCATCCATGACCATAATCATCGGAAAAAATGCAAAACTTCACATTTTTGTAGATATGGGCTCGAAACCTCCACAACAGAGAAATGTCAAATACTGAATTCGATGGCATAATTTTCATCAAAATCCTCTTCCTTTTAAGGTTGTTTACCCCATTTTCTCAAGAATTGAGTGCATTTTCTCAAGCTAATTTTTAACAGCTTTAACGGGACGAAGTAACTACTACACAAGAATGTCATGGTAGATGGTTTGACCCTAAGACATTTGCAATATTTATTAATTAGCTTTTCCCATAAGAGTTTCGTTTTCAATTTGTTGATGAGATCATTGGCAGCGCAATAGCACTGCCTAAGTAAAGAACGATGTTGGCACAATGTATTTTTTTTTTTTTTTGGTTTTGGCCAGAGCACTTCGTATAGAAGGAGTTGTAATAGAAAATTCAAAAAGGGCTCATTCAACTGGAAATTGAAAAAGCTAGTGCCCTTTTTAATAGTCAAAAGTTATTGGAGGAAAACTAGCACCCCTTCTACGCCCACCATTTCCCCAAACACATCCAATAAAAACTTTTGAGATAGCCATTTTGTTCAGGGTAGTTGATTTCCAGATAGAAATTATGTTTTTGAGGATGACAACCCTCCCCCTATAGCCCTCTGGACAAGGGTCGTAAGTTATGCCCTAGGGGCATATAAGGTATTTTTAGACATCTTTGTTGTAGAAGCTTCAAAAAGGCCTCATTCGATTGGAAATTGAGAGGACTAGTGCCTTCTTTATTATCAAACAGTTCGTGGTAACGAACTGTAAATAAGGAGCGACCCGGCTCAATAGTAACCGAAACTCTAAAAAACGGAATTTTGATACCAATAGATACATCAAAAGAATCAAATTTTAATTGTGATTTCAAATAAATAAGTTTCATCAAGTTTAATTATAACTATCAAAAGTGACGCGCCTGAGAAAATTTGGCTGATTTTCGAAAAAAGGGGAAAAAACCCCCTAAAAGTTATAAAACCTTAATGAAAATCACACCATCATATTCAGCGTATTAGAGAACCCTACTGTAGAGGTTTCAAGGTCCTATCTACAAAAAGTGGAATTTTGCATTTTTTGCCAGAAGAAAGATCACGGATGCTTGTTTATTTGTTGTTTTTTCCCCAGGGGTGATCGTATCGACCAAGTGGTCCTAGAATATCTTGGAAGGGATTATTGGAACGGAAATTAAAAGTTCTAACTCTTTTTTTATATGACAAAAAAAAATAGAGGGCAACTAGACCCCCCCCACGCTCATTTGTTTCCCAAAGTCACCCGATCAAAATTTTGAGATAGCCATTTTGTTCAGCATGATCGAAAATATTATAACTATGTCTTTTAGGATGACTTAATCCCTCGAAGCCCCCAGGAGGAGGGCTGAAAGTTATGAACTTTACCCAATGTTAACATATAGTATTGGTTATTGGTACCCGGCTCAATGGTAACCGAAACTCTAGAAGGCGGTACTTTGATACAAATAGATACATCAAAGAAATTGGATTTTAATTTTGATTTCAAAAATATAAGTTTTATCGAGTTTAGTCCTACCCATCAAAAGTTAAGCGCTTGAGAAAATTTGGCTTATTTTCGAAAAAGGGGGAAAGACCCTCTAAAAGTTATAGAACCTTAATGAAAATCACACCATCATATTCCGCGTATCAGAGAACCCTACTGTAGAGGTTTCAAGCTCCTATCTGCAAAAATGAGGAATTTTGCATTTTTTGCCAGAAGAAAGATCACGGATGGTTTGTTTTTGTTTTTTTTTCCCAGGGGTGATCGTATTGACCCAGTGGTCTTAGAATATCGTGGGAGGTCTCATTGGAATAGAAATTAAAAGTTCTAGTGCCCTTTTTAAGTGACCCAAAAAATGGAGGGCAACTAGGCCCCCTTCAACGCTCATGTTTTTCCCAAAGTCACCCGATAAAAATTTTGAGATAGCCATTTTGTTCAGCATGTTCGAAAATATTATAAGTATGTCTTTTAGGATGACTTAATCCCCCGAAGTTCCCGGGAGGAGGGCTGAAAGTTATGAACTTTACCCAATGTTAACATATAGTATTGGTTATTTGGAAGTATAAAGTACAGACGTTTTCAGGAGAGATTTTTCCTGGTAGTGGGGGGGGTCGGGGGTTATGTAGGAGGATCTTTCCATGAAGGAAGTTTTCAAGGGGGGAGGGAAATTGCTATGAAGGGGACGCCGGACTTCCCAGCATTATTTGAAAAAAGATCAGAAATTAAATATAAAAAACAAGTTTTTCAACTGCAACAGCAGCAACATCAAAACTTTAAACGAACAGAAAATATTACATATATGATTGGGTTCACCCCCTAGTCAATACATCACTCTTTAAGCCAGAGATTTTTTAGTAATTTCATAAGAGCTATTTATTCTAATTAACGGCCTTTGTGATTAAGCGATCATTTTTAAAGAATTGGAACAAAATTTGAAATTTAGCTTAAAGAGCAAGGTATTGACTAGGGGGCGAACCCCCTAATATACTTATTAAGAATATATGAATATAGAATTTCGTTACGTAAGTTAATTCGTAAGTTACGTATATTTATTACTAATAAAAACGTTCGTAAATAAAATTAAACAAGTTTCGAGAAAGCCATTTACCCAAATAAAAGTAAATTAATATGAAAATTTGGTTTAATTATTCATGTACTGTGAGCCAAGATCAAAACCTGCATTTATACAAAAACGTTCAAAAATTAAATAAAAAAAAAGAAGTTTTTTTAACTGAAAGTCGGGAGTGATATTAAGACTTAAAACGAACAGAAATTATTCCGTATATGAAAGGGGCTGTCCCCTCCTCAACGCCTTGCTCTTTGCGCTAAAGTTTGACTTTCTCACAACTCTATTTTTTTTAAACAATAAAAACATTAGCGTAAAGAGCACGGCGTTGAGGAGGGGACAGCCCCTTTCATATACGGAATAATTTCTGTTCGTTTTAAGTTTTAATGTCGCTCCTTACTTTCAGTTAAAAAAACTTGTTTTTTTTTATTTAGTCAAAACTGATCAGAGATCATACCCCCCCCCCCCACTCCTATTTATTTCTCCAAAGACTTCCAATCAAAACTTTGATATAGCCATTTTGTTCAGCCTATCAGAAAGGTCTGAAAAATTTGTCTTTGAGGATAACAAATCCCCCCAGCCCTCGGGGCAAGGGTCGTAAGTTATGCCCTGGGGACATATAGGGTTTTGATAAAAAAAAATGTGGTCATTTAAACTTCGGAGGGGGCTCATTGAATTGGTAATCAAACGCTCTGGTGCTCTTTTTAAGAGTCAAAGTTATCAGAGGGCAGCTCCCCCCTACACACACGTCGTATTGACCCGAAATGCGTTTAATACAAATTTTGAGATAGCCATTCTATTCAAAATAGTCTAAATATCATATAACAAAGCTTTTGGATTGAAACAAACCCCAGAGATTAGGGGCAAGGGTTGTAAGTTATGCCCAGGGGGTATTTAATGTTTTTACGGTAGGGATGGTTGTTTAACTTCAGAAGAGGCTCGGTCTTTCTCCCTGAAAAAGACTGTATCAGTATGAAATGGACAGAAATTAATAAAAAAAAATTTTTGCACAAAATAAGTTTTTCAAAAAAGTAAAGAACTCCATTAAACCAAAAATGAACAAAGATTGAATCAAATAATATACCCAAAAATTCTTTTAATGGTTTTCACTTTTATAACTTTAAGAAATGAAAAATTAATTAAGATTTTAAGGAATAAAATCAGTATTTGTATATTAAACTGACAGTGCACATTTTTTTCAGTAAACTCATTCGAATTTTCTTCAGTAAAGTACAAATTATATTCTGGATTTTAGAAAGCATAGGGTTTAGAACCCTACTCAGATTAATCTCTGCTTGTTTTGAGTTTGACTGATTTTAATTTCTGTTTGTTTTTGGGTTTCATTTATTTATTGATACTGATCTGTGATAGTTGTATGCTTGATAGATTTTTTTATTCTATTTTTGTTCATTTTTGGTTTAATGGAGTCCTTTACTTTTTTTTGAAAAATTTATTTTGTGCAAATATTTTTCTTTGATTAATTTATCTAAGAAATGAGTGAGATTTAAAATGAAACCTAATCCCAAAGACTATTTAGATCATTTGAATTTTTTCCAGGTTCCGTTTGCAAAATCTTAAGCCTTATGCGTCAAAAACATTAATATTTGAAGAATCTATTACTGCATTAAGTCTTCTTCGGATACGATTAAACCACAAAAACCACAAATAGACATCATTGGAAAAACGGCAAAATCAGAAAATGATACTGAAATAAGGTCTCAACTTGAGCTTTTTAGTTACTTTAGGTGTTTTTATTGAATAATCATGAGCTAATTGCTCTATCGACCGGATTATTAAAAAATAACCAGAATTGGAAATGGTTGGAACCCCAGGAATTGGCCTGGCTTAGATTATTTGGGGAAAGTACAAGACAACATAGTGCAATGGTTATTCGTATGGATGATTTGACCTAGGAATTTCAGTTATTTATAGCTTCCTGCCCAATCGGAGAAGGGGTAATCCTTTATCAAGAAAAGCTAGACGGAAAATTAGAGATTTTTGGTACGTATTCTGGAGTGTTTTCAAAGCCTTTCTCAGAACAGCAGTTTATGCTCCGAGAATCGTACGAAACATAAAAAAACTCATAAGTTTAATAGTACATTTGGGGTATAACGTAAAATTGTGTATGATGTCTCTAAGAACTTTGAAATTTTTCGCAAAAATAGAAATTTGCCAAGTAAGATTTACCGCGCAACAATATTCATGAGTTATCCTCTTTATTCCTATCCCAGCATACCCCAAGAACTAAAATAAGTGCAAATAGTTTATTGCGGCCTACTTTTGAGATTATAGTGGGACATTAACAGTGGGACATTAAAATTAAGTGATGATGAATCGAAATTTTAGGCGGCAGGTGTTATTATTAGTATATATTATTTATATTAGTATATATTAGTATATATTAGTATATATTATTAGTATATATATATAGCATATATTATATTATTAGTATATAATGTAAATATTAGGCGGCAGGCAGAAGAGTTAAATTGGGATTCCGAATTAGCAATTGTTATTAATTATTAGAAGGGGTCTAGAGTATGTATAGATCTACTAAACTTTTTACACACCTCCCTCTTAACCTTTATTGCTCTAGGTGTTACTACTGTTCCTGAGGGCTCTGAAATAGGAAATCGATATAGGAAAAGCACTGAAAGTGATAGCGTTGATGCAAATTTGTGCGTTTGCGTTTTAAAACCTTTAATCTCAGACAAATTAAGAGACTTTTAAGTATTAGTATCACTCCATGGTTACATCGGATTGGCAATGAGTTACTTTCGATAAATTGAGTCTTGTAGTAATTTCATTACGTAGGATTTTTCAGTTCAGTCAAATAAAAATATACCTGCAGATTTAAGGTGTCAGTAATTTTTAGCTTCATGTAATGCCTTAGGAATATTGCATTTATCTCAAAAACAAATTATTTGGAGCATTCACGTTTTTTATATAACCTTCAGGAGAGCTTAAAAGTTTTATATTTTTTAGAATCTAGTGAATAGAATAAATACATTCTATGACCACACTGGCTATACATGACAAATGAAACTCAGAGAGGAAAGAAAATAACAAAATGAAAAATAAAATAAAAAAAGGTGAAAAAACGAGAATTTTGTCAGCCAGTGGCGAACCATGAAGAAGGAGAAATAAGCAAATATTTCGATAAGGACCTCCGCCGAGTTGTCCTCAGTGGTAAACAAAAAAGTAAGAAAAGAAAAAGAAACAAACAAAAATCGAACCTTTCGAAGTTTACTTGACAACGACAGAACAGAAACTAAATAAGAACCAGGCTGGAATCAATGAAAAAGAAATCTACCAAGAAGATTGAACAATAATCCTTTGTTGTGCTATAGTTTTAGCTGGCCTACAAATTCGTTCATCATTTGATGTGCAAAGAGGTTCTTTCAAGTTATACCGGGCGAAAATATTGATTAAGTCCTACAAAATTAAACTGTCATACATTGGACTTAATGAAATATCTCCAGTATCTCTGTTTATTGCTAAATTTCGGTTTATGTATTTTTTATCTCAATTAACTCTTTAAAAGTTTGTGCTAGGCCATTTAGAGTAGATATTAAGGATGCCTCGTCAAAAAGAACCAGATGGGTCGGATTTTCGAAAATACGCAGGGCCAATGCCGAATCAAAGTTGTTATTATTATTTTTCAATCTCAGGGAATTATCTATTGAAACTTTGTGTTCATGCAAACGTTCACCTAGTTGTTGATGGGTCCTACCAATGTAGAATTTCCCACATGAACACGGGATTCTGTAGACACCACAACCCAGTACAGGGTCAGTTTTATCCTTTCCTGAGTTGAAACAATGTTTAATTTTTTGTTCAGTTTTGAAAGAAACAGAGAGATTATGTTTTTTTAATTTTTCCAAGTTTATCGCCAAGTTTCGGGACATATGGTAAAGTGATGAAAGTTTTTTTCTTAATTGCCGGGGTAACTGAATCAAGGGGGACGGGCTCCCCATTTTTTTTCGTTTTTAATCGTCTATCTATGATAATTGAAATAAGTTTGATTGGTTAACCATTGCAGAAAAGAATATACTTGACATAGTTTAGTTAAGAATTTATATGATTACGAGAACAGATTTTTATAACTCTGTCGGCTAAAGAGATTATTACCCCTCTTTTAACAGAAAGAAGGTGATGTGAAGATAAATGTAGATATCGATCATTATGATTCGACCTTCTATATATTGAAAATTCAAGGCTAGGAGCAGTTTTTATAATCAAAATTTCCATGAAAGGCCTGAATTCTTCCTGATTCTTCGAGTTCCATTGTAAAATGGAGATTCGAATCAAAAGAGTTTAAATGTGCCAAAAAATTTCTTAGAGAGTCTTGTCCATATTCCCAAACAGAAAGGATATCATCAACGAAACAAAACCAGAGAGAGTGTTTTAAGTGGAAATTATTCAAAGCAGACTGTTCTATGAAATCCATGTAAAAATTTGCCAAATAAGGAGACAAGACAGTGTCCATGGATAGACCTATGATTTGAAGGAAATTTTTTTTGGAATTTAAAATACGAGGAGAAATGTTGCAAAGACGAACAAGGGTCATTATTGTATCAATTTCAAAAGTTTTGTAATCCGACCAAGCTGAATTTTCCTCTAATTTTCTTTTTAAGGTCTGCTCACATTTATGTACATCGCATGAAGTGTACATTGAAACTGTGTCAAAACTAGATAAGATAGTTTTTTCTGTTGTACTTTAATTTTTTAACTCCTCAACAAGATCTATGGAATTTTTTATATATCATTTCTGTGTGCTTGGAAGAGGCCTAAAAATGGTGGCTAAGAAATTTCCTATACCCGTAGGTGGAAAACTATAACATGCTACAATAGGACGTAACGGAATATCTTTCTTATGGATTTTAGGCAGACCATAAAAATCTGGGGCACACCATAAAACTTCTCCAGCTACGGGTATAGGAAGTTTCTTAGCCCCCATTTTTAAGCCTCTTTTAAGCACACAGAAATCCTATATAAAAAATTCCATAGATCTTGTTGAGAAGTTAAAAAATCTAAGTACAACAGTTTCTATGTACACTTCTTGCGATTTCCATAAATTTGAGCAGGCATTACTAAGAAATTTCGAGGAAAATTCAGCTTGGTCAGATTACAAAACTTTGGAAATTGATGCAATCATGACCCTTGTTTGTCTTTGCAAAAGTTCTCATCGTATTTTAAATTCCGAAAAAAAGAAATTCCTTCAAGTCATGGGCCTGTCCATGGGCACTGTCTTGTCTCCTTATTTGGCAAATTTTTACATGGATTTCAAAGAACAGTCTGCTTTGAATAGTTAGCAGTTAAAACACTCTATCTGGTTTCGTTTCGTTGATGATATCCTTTCTGTTTGGGAACATGGACAAGACTCTCTAAGAAATTTTTTGGTACATTTGAACTTTTTTGATTCGATTCTCCAGTTCACAATGGAACTCGAAGATACAGGCAAGCTGCCTTTCTTGGATGTTTAGATTATAAAAACTACTCCTAGTCTTGAATTATCTATATATAGAAAGTCGACCCATAATGATCGATATCTACATTTCTCTTCACATCACCCTCCTTCTGTGAAAAGAGGGGTAATAATCTCTTTAGTCGACAGAGTTTTAAAATTCTGTTCTCGTAATTATATAAATTCTGAATTAAACTATGTCAAGTATATTCTTTTCTGCAATGGTTACCCAATCAGACTTATTGAAAATATCATATATAGACGATTAAAAAAGATAAAACAAAAAAATAGGGAGCCCGTCCCCCTTGATTCAGTTACCCCGGAAATTGAGAAAAAACTTTCAGCAATTTACCATACATCCCGAAACTTGGCGATAAACTTGGAAAAAATTAAAAAAAACATAATCTCTTTGTTTCTCTCAAAACTGAACAAAAATTTGAACGTTTTTTCAACTCAGGAAAGGATAAAACTGACCCTACTGGGTAGTGGTGTCTACAGAATCCCGTTTTCATATGGGAAATTTTACATTGGTAGGACCAATCAACAATTAGGTGACCGTTTTCATGAACACAAAATTTCAATAGATAAGTCCCTGAGATTGAAAAATAGCAATAAAAACTTTGATTCAAGATGGGCCCTGCATATTTTCAAAAATCCAACCCATCTGGTTCTTTTTGTCGAGGGAACCTTAATATCTACTGTAAATGGCCTACCACAAACTTTTAAAGAGGTTATTGGGATAAAAAAATACATAAACCAAAATTTAGCAATAAATAGAGAAGCTGGTGATATTTCATTAAACCCAATTTATGGCAGTTTAATTTTGAAGGACTTAATCAATATTTTCGCCCGGTATAACTTGAAAGAACCTCTTTTCACATCAAATGATGAACGAATTTGTAGGCCAGCTAAAACTATAGCACAACAAAGGATTATTGTTCAATCTTCTTGGTAGATTTCTTTTTCATTGATTCCAGCCTGGTTCTTATTTAGTTTCTGTTCTGTCGTTGTCAAGTAAACTTCGAAAGGTTCGATTTTTGTTGGTTTCTTTTTCTTTTCTTTCTTTTTTGTTTAGCACTGAGGACAACTCGGCGGAGGTCCTTATCGAAATATTTGCTTATTTCTTCTTCTTTATGGTTCGCCACTGGCTGACAAAATTCTCGTTTTTTCACCTTTTTTTATTTTATTTTTCATTTTGTTATTTTCTTTCCTCTCTGAGTTTCATTTGTCATGTATAGCCAGTGCGGTCATAGAATGTATTTATTCTATTCACCAGATTCTAAAATTTTGAAGGACTCAATTAGTATTTTCGTCCGGTATAACTTGAAAGAACCTATTTTCACATCAAATGATGAACGAATTTGTAGGCCAGCTAAAGCTATAGCAAAACAAAGGATTATTGCTCAATAATCTTGGTAGATTTCTTTTTCATTGATTCCAGCCTGGTTATTATTTAGTTTCTGTACTGTCGTTGTCAAGTAAACTTCGAAAGGTTCAATTTTCGTTGGTTTCTTTTTCTTTTCTTTCTGTTTTGTTTAACACTGAGGACGACTCGGAGGACGTCCTTTGTCGAAATATTTGCTTATTTCTTCTTCTTCATGGTTCGCCACTGGCTGACAAAATCTTCGTTTTTTCACCTTTTTTTATTTTATTTTTCATTTTGTTATTTTCTTTCCTCTCTGAGTATTATTTGACTAAAATAAACTATTTCGGTAGCAATAGTGATCTTTAAAATCCTGAAAAACTATTGAGAAAAATAATCCTTCTCTTCTCCGAAATATAATCTCAGGTGTACTTTATATGGTGTATAGGATAGATGCAGCAAGATTTTTTCCAATAACGTTTTCCAATATCGTAATAGCTGCAATTGATTTATTTAGAAGTCATATAGTACTTAAAATTAGCCATTTCTTTCATCAGTTTTATAAAAGAGAATAGGTTCAAATATATTTTGTTTTCAGTAAAGTATGAAAAACGTTCAGGTCTGCAGTCGCAAGAAGTTGGAGTCACAAGCAGTCACAGTTGCAAGTATTTGCAGTATTTGCTAGTATTTGTAATCGCAACTGGTCGCAATCACAAGTATTTGTAGTCGCAATCACAAGTAGTCAAGTTACAGCAATTAGTTTTAATCCCAGTCGTAACTAATAGCAGGCATATGTGTAAGCAGTTGCGGGCGCAAGTAGTCACAATTGCAAGGAGCCGTCATAACTTGTCGAAGTCATAAGAAGTCAAAATTTCAAGCAGCTGGAGTAAAAAGCAGTCAGTCCAAAGTTATCAAAGGCACAAGTAGTCACAGTCAAAAGTAGACACAATCATAAACAGTCACAGTCGTAAGAAGTCGTAATTACAAGAAGTGGTAGTCGCAAGTAATTGCAGTCATTGTTGCAGTCACAAGTGCTCGCAATGGCAAGTAGCTATAGTCGCAATTAGTAACAACCTTAATCAAAAATAGTCGTTGGCGCAATTAGTTGCTGTCACTAGTAGTCACGGTCGAGGTAATAAGTAATCACAATTGCAAGTGTGTTGCAAGAAGTATGTCGCAATTGCTAGTATTTGCAGTCGCAAGTAGTCACAATCGCAAATATTTATAGTCACAATCACAAGTAGTCAAGTTGCAGCAATTAGTTCTAGTCACAGTCGTAACTAATAGCAGGCATGTGTGTAAGTAGTCACAGGCACAAGTAGTCACAAGTGCAAGGAGCCTTTATAAGCTGTCGCAGTCATAAGAAGTCAAAGCCTCAAGCAGTTGGAGTCACAAACAGTCAGTCCAAATTTGTCAAAGGCAAAAGTAGTCACAGTCAAAAGTAGGCACAATCAAACACAGTCACAGTCGTAAGAAGTCACAATTACAAGTAGTGGCAGTCACAAGCAGTTGCAGTCATAGTCGCAGTCACAAGGGCTCGCAATGGTAAGTAGCTGTAGTCCCAAGTAGAAACAGCCTTAATCGTAAGTAGTCGTTGTCGCAAGTAGATGTTGTTGCTAGTAGTCGCAGCCGTGGTCATAAGTAATCACAATTGTAAGTACTCAAAGTCGTCCGTTGTTGCATTCACAAGTACTCTCAATCACAAGTATTTGTATTCCCAGTCACGAGTAGTCACAGTCACAAAGAGTCGCAGTTACAGTAGTTGTAGCAATTGTATTAGTTGTAGTAGTACTAGTAGAAGCAGCAGTAGTAGTAGTGTGCTTATAATGACTTTTGATTGGTTCAATATCTCCCTAAGCATGCCCTGAAACGTTCAATTTAATACTATGAGGCATTTCTTAGATATTTCTGATGCTCCGTCCTGACAGCCTGCATACTCATAGTTTGTTTTGACTTAATTCATCATTTCCCTCAACATTCCCTGAATTTTCACGTTTATACCCATAGCCTTAGAAGTAGTAGTGGTATAAGTAGTAGTAATGGCTAAAGTGACAGTCCAGCAGCATATGCCAGCAGGTACTATTAATACTCACACTGATCCTACTATTACAACTGCTACTACGACTACTACTATCACTAATTTTGAAGGTATCAAGGTAAAACTTCAAGGGAATGGTGAGAGTGGTGTTGAACTAAATTAAAGCACAATATGTGCATTCAGGTTATAAAAAAGCGCATAAGCAACATCTCAGAAACGGATTAAAGCATCAAGTTGAAGCTTTCAGGACAATTTGAGGGAGACACCAAACTAAATCAAAACACACTGTATTCATGTGGATTGTGAAAAAGATGTATCATCAATGGCCCAGCAATACTTTTAAGCTAAAACAAGGGCATTAAGCTAAAACTGTCAAGGCAATTAAAATTACTAACTCTTTTGCTACTACTTCTGCTGCTACTATTGTTGCTATTGAACTAAATCAAAATAGTTTAAGTATTTCCGGGTTGTCAAAATGGCATAAGCAAGATAACTTAGAACTGGAATAGGATATAAGATAGAAACTTCGAAGGCACTACGTGTATTGGGGTTGTCAAACGATGTCATCAATGTCTCGAGAATGCCTGAGGTTATTAATTTGAGACTTTCAGACCTGCTGCTATTACTACTGCTACTACTACAACTGTTACTACAGCATAACTAAATAACAAATGACATAGATACAATGTTAGACGAGCAGAATGGGATATTAAGTTTTATTTTCAAGGAAAAATTGAGAAGGGTGTAAAAAAGGGTATAAATGAAAACATACTGTGTGGATTCAAATCTTCAAAAGGACGGACGTGTAATATACCAGGATCAGCTAGGGGTGTTATGATGAAACTCTCAAAATATGGTATTGGGGATGTTTTACTTAATCAAAGGCACTATGTCCATCCAAGATTGTCATAGGGGCGTATTTGTCATATATTAGGAACGGATAAAGGTATTAAATTGAAACATCCGGTGTATGTTGAGAGGAATATTTAACTAAATACGGATGTTAAAAGGACATATTGCAATATATCTGGAATTGCTACTATGACTATTTGGAATTGCGACTGCGGATACTAATACTAGTAACTAGTAGTAGAACTACTGCTACTACTAATAGTTATACTGTCACTACTACTACTATTGAACTAAATTTTAAAAGTTGAAGTGCACCCAATTTGTCAACGGTCAGGGAAAATTGATGTATATCAAACTAAACTAAGCATACCTAGATTGTCATAAGGGTGTCTGTGCAATATCCCAGGTATAACTAAAGTCATTACGTTAGAACTTATTGACATTCCCTATTAATATTTTTTGACACTTTCCTCTTAATACCCTTAGCCTTAGCAGTAGACTATTAGCAGTTATTATAGTAGTAGTGGTAGTAGGACTAGCAATAGTGGTAGTAGCAGTAGTGATAACAATGGCAGAAGCAGTAGTAGTATCAGCAGTGCTAGTAGTAGCAGCAGCATTAGTATTATGCACATATTGCCTTTTGGTCAGTTAAACATCCCCCTCATAATGTTATTAAAACTTCTACCTAATGCTCCAAGCTGTTCCAAAGACATTACTGATATGCCTTTTTGAGAACCTGCTTGCGCATAGTGCATTTTGATTTAGTTCGACTTTCCCTAAATGTCCCCTGAAATTTCATCTTATTATCCTTAGTCTTAGTAGCAGTCACAATACAAGTAGTAGTTGTATTAGGAGTAGTAGTAGTAGTAGTAGTAGTAGTAGTAGCAGTAGTAGTAGTAGAAGCAGTAGTAGTAGTAGTAGTAGTAGTAGTTTAGTAGTAGTAGTAGTATTAATACTAGTAATAGTAGTAGTAGTAATAGAAGCAGTAGTTAGTACTTGTAGTACTAGTATCAGTAGTAGTAGCGTGTACGTATTGCCTTTTGGTCAACAGATCACCCTCCTCATCGCTCCCTGAAATTTGCAATTTATTACCCTAATCCATTCCTGAGATACTTCTTTTTGACAACCTATAAGCATGTAGTTCGGTTTGATTCAATTCATTACCCCTCTCAACATTCTTTGAAAGCTTCACCTTAAATCCCTTAGCCTTTCTGGACAACAAGATTTAAACATGCCTCCTTTCCCCAATTATAAATACTATATATAAACAACAGGCTAATTGCATAAATTACATGCCTTGCTCAAAGGGGTGTGTGAGGGGGGGGGGGGGCTCATCCACAGAGGCACAATTATTGGACCTTTCAACTATACTGAACTAAATGGTCACCTCAAATTCTTATCGGATGTCTTTAGGAGAATAACGGGTGGGGAGCTGCTTGCCCTCCAATCGGTTTTGACTCTTATAATTGAGTCACTAGAAATTTTAATATCCAGTCCAATGAGCCCCCACTGAAGTTTCTAAGACGTTCAGTCCATACGAAGCGCCTTGGTGAAAAGAAAAAAAGAAAATAAAGAATAATAATCACACATAGACGATCAAAAACGATCAAAAGCTTCTACAAAGAGGAGCAGGGTTATCGTATTCTCTGGATATAATTCGCCCAGGACATAATTCGCAGTTTAGTAAAAAGCAAATACATTTTAAACTTTTTCTCTTCTATAACTTTAATAAACTCAAGTTTGTTGAGACTTCCAGGAATTAATTTCAATGTATAATGATTTGCCAATCCACATTTACTTGTTCTTTTCAGTAATTTTACTTTATGTTTTATTTTTGTTAATGATACGAGAAACAAAAGCACACAGCTTGAAATAAAAATTATTTTCTGTAAAGTGCAAAAAGGACCCGAGATCTGGTCAGAATTTTTTTTTTTCGGAACAGACTCAAAATTGAAACCATAAGCCATTGAACCAAGAAAGCCATAATTAAAGGAAAAATTAGTTTGGGGGCAAGGGTTCTTCAAAAATAGGGTCCTGAAAAGGATCAGTTTTTTTTCACTTTTTTTTCCTTGAAACTTGTGCAATGAAGTCCGTGAGTCGTAGGGAATCCAATATTCCCAAGAAAAACGAAAGGAAATTTCAATCCCCACCATCTGAAAGGGCCAAATTGTTTTCAATTAGTGCCCAGACACCTCACTTCGCTCATAAGACCAAAAACGGTCCAACAAGTTTTTTCGACTGGATAAAAACTTTGAAGAATCGTTGTTATGGGCCTATCATTTTTTATGGTAGAAGAAGGTTACTAGACGTCCCTGAAATATGCGAAAAAGATTGATGTTTCTAATTCGTTTGATGCTTACTTCCGTAAATCTATGGGGCCAGGAACAACCAAGCGTAAAATATAATTAGTTCACGGTTTTTCCAAAATGAGTTTCAAACAGGGTCAATATGTATGGGTTGGATTAATGAAGCTTGTGTCGGCCCTAGAGTGTGTTACAACAGACTACAGCTGAATTTTAACTCTGGTTCTTGTGTTACCAAACTGAGATCTAACCCATTTGGCCTCCAGAGAACAAGCACAAAACCTAAATCATGAAGTCCAAGAATCAAGAGGGCTTAAATACACAAGAAAAGAAGTAAAGAAGAAAGAGTGAACAGAAAAAAAATACTACTTTCGCTGAAAAATAACCAAAAGCTTTTTGTTCTCCTCAATAATTGATACTTACACCCATAAGCTCCTGGATAAGCGAAACTCCATGCCCGAATACAATTGAAGTTGAAGGCATGTTTACCCTTCGAAACGGGGCCAGAAAATGTATTTTTCTTATTGACTTGACGCTTATATGCTATAATCCAATGGTCAAAGTGACCCAATTTAAATCGTTTTGCCAGAATAAGTGACCTAAAATGGATCAATAAACACTTTTTTCTTAACTGTTGAGACTTTAAACCGTAGGTTCCTAGCCCCAATGGCAAATGCACATTGTCTTTCTGCAGCGTAAGCTTCTTAACGCAAGAATTTTAAATGGTCAATGATTGGTCATCTAAAAGTAATCCACCAATTGGATTCCAACCTACATTCTTACAGATCTTAAGTGAAACAATGAGAACAGAATGAAAAACCAGTGTGAATTCGGCATAATGATCACAAAAAAGTTAAGTGACCGAAGTTCATCCCATGTTAAAAAAAAGCTAATTGAATTTTAGATCCTGACTGACTGTTTAACCTCATATTAAAGGTGATGTAGAACCTCACCATTGGTTTTAACTTTTAGTTAATTAAGTTTAACATCATACCTGGCCAAATCCAATCGCCCATAGGCATTTTAGCTCTTACGTCCACTCTTCCATATGCGAAGCTAAACGAAATGCTTGACCTGAGGCGAGCCGATTGTATAGGATTGATAATTTCATCACCAGAGTAACTAGAAGAAAAGAAATCACATATAATTTAGAGCACAGAGCACCTAAAAATGCTTTGAAATAGTTTTTGAATCTATCTTCATTTTAGGCCCATTTTCTTTGGGCTGTATGAGGACCTAAGCTATGAAACAGTTCCCGATAACGAACTGTAAAGAAGAAAGAGTTGGTGCTAATAGTAACCGAAACTCTGAAGAATGAATGCTGATATCAGTAATTAGATTTGAGACTTTCATCTTCAGATTTCAATGGTCAAACCCCTCACACCTCAGCATGGGCATATACTATGTTTGCATTTTAAAAAATCGAGATGGAATAGTCAATCTAGACTCACCCCAGTTAAAGCTAGAATCGGGATAAAATTAGTGACAAGGAAAGACAATGGGGGGGGGGGAATACTTTAAAAACGAGCTGAACCATAATAAAGTTACAGGAAATGATACAGAAAAGAATGAAAAGTGGAGGAAAATTTATTTTTCGTAGAAGAATTAGAGACAGATCTAAAAGGAATAAGAAATAATAAGAAACAATATCCTCGAGTGTTGACATGAAAAATGAGCTGTTTTTTTTAATATGGCGGTTGTTAAGATAGAAATAAAATACTGAAGCTTATGATTATGATTTTTGGCAAAGGAGAAACATCTTGCGGTTTTAGAAAAAACTTTAATCAAAACTATCTATAGGATAGGTGATAAGAGTGAGTCTGGTTATAATAGAGGCATTAGCTCTGTTTCTTTAGAAAGCAATTAGCTAGTATGCTTATACTTTTTAGATATGGAGATGTAGTAGATAAAGTTTTAAGAGAAGCACAGTGTGGTTTTAAGATGAAAAAAGTATGCTTTGATCAAATTTTTACTTTTAAACTAATAATTGAAGAGTGTCTGAGTCAACACACCCATTTAGTCCTCATTTTTATAGATCGTGAGTAAGTGTTTGATTCAGCCAATAGAAGAGCTTTAGCGGAGGTCCTATCCATGTATGGTATTCCAGATAAGTGCAATGAAGTTACTAGTGCTATGTAAGAGAATTATTTGAAAAACACTACGTTTTCTAAAGAGTTAAAGAGGCTGAGTCACAAGCTCGAACCTTAAAACGTACAGGGATTAGGAAGTACAGCTGGGGGCTGCCGCGCCCCAAACCCCCCGCTTTTACAGCCTCTTTTTTCAAGATTATTTAAGTCCTGTAGCCTGCAATCAGTTAGTCGTACCAACATGAATGAAACTATTTCAATGGCATTTTTTTTTAATCTTCTGAGAATTTGGCAATGACAACTCAGTCTGTTACAGTTATAACTACAAACTTCTCTCTCTGCCAAGTATAGTTATGTATTCAGTGTGATTATGTATGATGGAAAAATAGATGAACCTGAACCTACCTGAACCTAAACTGCTTGTTTATGCTGAGTCTTTCTTCTGTTACCTGTTTTTTCTGTTCAAAATTGTTAAGTTCATCACATCATAGCTTGTTATCGATTAGTGAAAAATCTCCTGTAAAAAATCCAGCAAACAGGCTCAGTACTGTCTCTAATAAATAAAAAAAACAAGTTTTTTTAACTGAAAGTAAGAAACGACGTTAAAACTTAAAACGAACAGAAATTATTCCGTATATGAAGGGGGCTGTCCCCTCCTCAACGCCTCGCTCTTTACGCTAAAGTTTTTTTATTGTTTAAAAAAATAGAGTTGTGAGAAAGTCAAACTTTAGCGTAAAGAGCGAGGCGTTGAGGAGGGGACAGCCTTTCATATACGGAATAATTTCTGTTCGTTTTAAGTTTTAACGTCGTTCCTTACTTTCAGTTAAAAAAACTTGTTTTTTTAATTTAATTTTTGAACGTTTTTGAATTAATGCAGGTTTTGATTTTGGCTCACCGTACATGAATAATTAAAACAAAATTTGCATATTATATTTGGTTAAATGGCTTTCTCGAAACTTGTTTAATTTTATTTACGAACGTTTTTATTAGTAATAAATATACGTAACTTAGAATTAACTTACGTAACGAACTTCTATATTCATAAATTTTTAACACGTATATTAGGGGGTTCGCCCCCTAGTCAATACCCTGATCTTTAAACTATAGTTCGAATTTTTTTTCCAGTTCTTTAAAAATGACCTCTTAATCACAATCAGTTGATCAGTTGAAAAACTTGTTTTTTTTATTTAATTCCTGATCTTTTTCTTTAATAATGCTGGGAAATCCGGCGGCCCCTTCATAGCAATGTCCCTTCCCCCATGAAAACTTCCGTCATGGAAAGATCCTTCCCTATAGCCCCCGACCCTCTCCTTCCCCCCCCAACCCGAAAAAATCTCCTCTGAAAAAGTCTGTATACTTCCCAATAACCAATACAATATGTTAACATTGAGTAGCCTAAAGTTCATAACTTTCAGCCCTCCCCCTGGGGACTTTGGGGGATCAAGTCATCCTAAAAGACATTTTTATCATATTTTCGACCATGCTGAACAAAAATGGCTATCTCAAAATTTTGATCGGGTGACTTTGGGAAAAAAATGAGCCTGGTAGGGGGCCTCTTTGCCCTTTATTTTTTTTGGTCACTTAAAAAGGACACTAGAACTTTTAATTTACGTTCCAATGAGCCCTCCCACGATATTCTAGGACCACTGGGTCGATACGATCACCCCTGGGAAAACAACAAAAAAACAAACAAACAAACAAACAAACAAACAAATAAATACGCATCCGTGATCTTTCTTCTGGCAAAAAATGCAAAAATCCACATTTTTGTAGATAGGAGCTTGAAACCTCTACAGTCGGGTTCTCTGATACGCTGAATATGATGGTGTGATTTTCATTAAGGTTCTATAACTTTTAGGGGGTCTTTCCCCCTTTTTTCGAAAATCAGCCAAATTTTCTCAGGCGCGTAACTTTTGATGGGTCGCACTAAACTTGATGAAAAATATATATTTGAAATCAGCATTGAAATTTGATTCTTTTGATATATCTATTGGTATCAAAAACCCATTTTCTAGAGTTTCGGTTACCATTGAGCCGGGTCGCTCCTTACTTACAGTTCGTTACCACGAACTGTTTAATCAAAGAGATGCAATAGGATGTTCTTACGGTAAAAAATTCAAGACTTCGTTTGTGTTGCAAAGCATTTCTTTGCAAGGGAAAAAGTGGGGGTTGAGGGGGGCGGCAGACCCCAAAAATAAAAATCTTAACAAAAGAGGCTGCAAAGCGGGGGTTTTTGGGGGTGGCAGCCCCCCAACTGTACCTCCTAATACCTCTACGTTTTAAGGTTCGAACTTGTGACTCAGCCTCTTTAACTCTTTAGAAAACGTAGTTTTTTTCAAATAATTTCTGCACGTTTTTGTACAGTTTGTTACTTATTATGGATTGACTAACTGTTAGCTGATCGTGTCAGGAGTTGAAGTTTGGGGGCTGCCACCCCCCAAACCCCCCGCCTTTGAAGATTCTTGTGTTAAGGCTTTTAATTCCTGAATACTCAAATCAAATGCACAGTAAGATTTTCTTTTTTCAACTTTTCTTCGAGCCTGCGTGTATACGGCATGTTATCAAAGCAGTGGAGACTTACCTGTCAGCTGAAGGCCGACTGTGATATTCTTCTGGAGACGCCTGTTGAGTCAAAGGACTTAATAGATTGGATTTAAAAAAGAAACTGAGTTTCCTTTTTAAACTTTAAATTTAAGAGATACCACTTTAAATTTAATATATAAGAAATTTGCTCTGACGGGGAATCGAACCCGGGTCTTCCACATGAAAGACAGGAATAGTGACCACTATACTATCAGAGACTCTTGTTAAATTATTTTTAGTCTCTGTAATCTATTTCCAACGCAAGCAAATACAAAGTAAGATTTTTGTTTTTTGACAAAAAAAAACTTCTGGGAAAGAGCTGGAATTTTTGGAAGCTTGCAGTCGGTCTTGTCAGGTTAAGAGGACTATTTTGATCTAATTTAATAATGAAATACTATGCTTTTAGGAATTCCAAAAATTAACATGCGCTCTTATAGGAAAACGAGGTTTTTCGTAAATGCAAATTCAGGGGATAATTTGTTCGGTCTGAAAATATCAAAAGGCCCTAACAGGTCGAATTCCAGTTTGAATGATTCCTCATTCACCCGGATCCATTGCCAACTGTGGCCTGTAGGCGTGGCTGATAAAAAAATAACTTGATGAACATTAAGTGGCTATATTTGGTTTTTGGAAAACAGGGAAGGAGTGATCGGAATGAGCTTAAATTTTGAGGATAAGCTCCCATGCCCTAGGAAAGCCTATCCTCTAAATTTCAGCCCGATCGGACAACCTTAAAGGGGGGCTGTAGTGGGAGGGTCGAAACTTCCGGCCCACTTTCCCCCATGAAGATACAGTTTGAGCTTAGGCTACAAAATGCAATCACCACCGTCTCTCTGCGACCGGTAGGACTGGAAATCGCTTACCATTGTGGTGGGTCGTCTCTTTAAAGAGGCACAAGTGATAAAATTGATAAAAATTTGCACAAGTGATAAATCCTTGATAAAATTGCTGCGATTAAGGTTGGAAATGGCGTTCGTATTGGTTTCATGTATGTTTAAGGGATAAGCAGAGTTTGTCTTCAGAAAAAACAGAAAAGCCTATGGGAGAGCATGGAATCAAATGAGAAAGTAAAGCTCTCCTAGACTTAGATTATGCTAAATATTTGAGTGCCCTAGATGATACTGTTAGCAAAACCAATAATGTTTTGGTGGTTTTGAGGCTTCCAGTTGGAAGAAAAGGTTTATAAAGTAGTGTTAAGAACACTAAGTCGCTTAGAGTCAGAATAAATAAAGATGAAGATATAATGTTGAGCAGCGAGAAGACAGACCAAATGGATGCCTTCACCTGCCTAGAAAAACATGAATTATTAGAAAAGACGGTGGATGCAGTGGAGACGTTAAAAGTCAAATAGCCAAGACCCAGGGTGTCTTTTCCCAGTTAAAAAAAAAAAATTGGAAAACTTGGCAGGTAACTTTGCAAACACAGATTAGAATACTGGATACTACATTGATGACACTGGTCAAGTGTGCTCTGAAAGGTGGGTGCTTCGAAAGATAAAAGAAAATTTGTTAAAAATTTTCAAAGGAATTATCTACATATTCTTTCTGGTACCCATCTAAATAAACGTTTTTCAAACAGTAAGATTTCCGAAAAATGCGGTTCTATCTCGCTTTCTAAAGCTATAATAGTCGAGATGGCTAAAACATGTTCTGCAGACGAAGGACGGCATATAGCAAAAGATCCTCCTTTTCGTCTGTCTATCTAGGGCCCAAAGAAAAACAGGTGGTTGCAAGAAAGAATCTAAAGCAAACCGAACATCTTTGGAGGAAATGAAAAGGGGAGCTTTGACTTTATGATGATGAACAAGGGGTGTGTGCAGCTGTGTTGGCCATAGGCGGGTTGGTGCTGCAGTGAGCTGTTAGAAATAGTGACAACTGTAAGTTAATGGCAACTTAGAAAAGGAAAAGCTAACTTAGAAGTGCAGAGAGATACAGGATTTGAATAAGAAGTACGAGTAATTACTTCTCGTGTACTTGGTCTGGCACCGAAATTTATATTCCATGATGCCAGCTCACCTCTTCCAATCGAGAACGCGTTTATTAAGTCCATATCCGAATGCTATCCCATCTGACATATCTTTAAGGGGTGATTATTTTTTTTCTTTTCATGTAATTTAAATAACACCAGTCAGTTGGACACCAAGTCAGAACCAAGCAAATTTAACATGAATCTCTTCTCATCATAAATCCCGTCATGAATATCTTGTCTCCGGGCCCCTCTCTATAAAAATGGGGCAACCCTGAAATAACAATGTTATAATATTGTCTGTATCCGGTAAACATTTCAATAAATTGGCACGGCCTTGGGCTATGTTGGTTTTAGGTAGAAACGTGCTATGACGAGTTTTTGTATTCTTTGGGACTATGACGTTCATTGCAACAATTTTTATGACTAACATACGTATATACTGATCTACATATTTATTCTCTCATGACAACAAAGATACTAGATATTCACCGTTAAACGGTGATGTTTTCGATTTGTTATCAGTTCTTTTTCCTTAATTAGAATTTTTTGGTTTATTTGTATTAGCATTATGGTTGGAATTTTACGATGTACAGTCATCTACTACTACTACTACTACTGCTACTACCACTATTACTACTAACAACTCACCGCAGCACCAAACCACCTGTGGCCGACACAGCTGCGCACGCTCCTCATCTATCCCAATTTATTCAAAGCCTCCATTTTTACACCC
Source organism: Artemia sp. Qi Xiang Cuo (assembly GCF_049724085.1). NCBI lineage: Eukaryota > Metazoa > Arthropoda > Branchiopoda > Anostraca > Artemiidae > Artemia > Artemia sp. Qi Xiang Cuo. The sequence goes on from NC_142797.1 coordinate 87,684,938, forward strand.
TCCCAGGACGCTCCCTTTTTCTTTAAAGTTTTCCTCACCCCAGACGAGGATAACCTGCTTTCCGTCTAGCCCTAAACAGTTGGCCGAAAAGGACAATCTTTGGCAAACTGTCCTCCTTCATCTGCACAACGTGCCTTAGCCATCTCAAATTTTCTTTCATTATAGCCCTAGAAAGGGGGATTGGACCACATTTGTCGTACAGCCTACTGTTTAAAATACGGTCAGTCTGCCGGGTAGCCAGAACAATCTGTAGGCAATTTCTCTAGAAAACATATAGCAAATCTTCATCCACAATTCGGAGCCCCAGTGCTTCAGAGCCATATTTGACCATTGTCATCACTGTAGCTTCTAATATTCTAATCTTGGTTTACAGATTTATCTTCCTGTTCTTCCAAAAAATTTTTAACTGTTAAAAAACATCCTCAGCCTTGGCTATTCTACTTTTAACATCTTCACTGCTCCCATGCCTTTACTAATAATACTACAAAGGTAAGTGAAAATGCTCACCTGATCAATTTTTCATGTTACCAAAAAAATTGGGTAACAATTTTTTTTTACCAAACGTCAACGTTTCATCTTTACTTATTCCTAGCCTTAGTGACTTAGTCTGCTTAATATTAATTTTCAAACCTATTCTAGCACCCTGAACTCACAGAACCTCTAAAAATTCATTCATTTTGCTCCAAAATTCATCTAGGATGTTTAATCGTCAGCTTAATCTAAGTCCAGGAAAGTTTTTCCTCCCCATTTGATTCCATGGTCTCCAAATGCCTTTTCTGTGCTCCTTTAGTCAAAATATATCAGATTGATCTATATGAAAGGGGGATAGGACACAACCCTGCTTTACTCCTGATTTAATGCAAAACCAGCTGCTAACCTTATTTCCTACCTTAACCGCAGCAGTGTTATTCTCGTACACAGCACTAATCACGTTAATGTATTTGTCTGGTATACCATTTAAGGATAGCAAAGTTCAGCAGTTTAACTCTCTTCTGTTAGAGATGTTTCACAAGTTTTTTCCCGCTAAAGTTGTAGTGGTAAGTGAGTCCGATAAGCCATGGATCACAAGCGACCTCAAACAAATGATCAAGATGAGGTGCAAGCTGCATAGTTCCGGACAAATAGCCGCGGCGGCGAAACTTAGAACTCGAGTCGTGGCTGTCAATCGTTTCAAGCGAAGAAATTATGTTCGGGAAAAAGTAGTACTCCTTTTCCAAAGTAGCAGTCGGAAGTAGCATTCCACAGTGAAACAAATGACTGGCAAGTCAGTTAGCAGTGAGCTAAAAATACCCAAGCCTGACGGATCTCAAATGAGCGCTTCAGACGTAAACGAGTTCTTTGCTGGCATTTGTACCACCTACCCCTCAATTACAGAGGCCGAACTGGTTGATCTCTTAGTCCATTGTGAAACTGACGAAATAAAACAGTTTACCGAATTTTCTGTTTTTAAAGAACTTCAAAAACTAAAACCGAATTGCTCTTCCTACACTGGTGAGTTGCCGGTCAAACTTATTCGCGAATATGCCTTGTTTTTAGCCAGACCATTGGCATCGATCATCAATCAGTGCTTCAGTGAACAAACCTTTCCCGATGCTTGGAAGCGAGACTATGTTCGCGTAATACCCAAAGTTAAAGGACCTAAGACATGTGATCAGTTAAGACCTATTTTGATCACACCGAACTTTGCTAAAGTTGCAGAATCTTTCGTATATCGTGAACTTCTCACGGATATTTCACAGTCGCTTGACCCCTTCCAGTATGGTTGCTTGAAGGGATGCAGCACGTCTGTTTATTTAGTACGGCTTTATCACCTAGTAGTTGAATGGTTGGAGTTTGGAAGCTCGTTTGTAGATTTACTTCTGGTAGACTACCAAAAGGCATTTGATTTGATTAAGCACCCTCTTGCCGCCAAGAATCTCAAGTCAATGGGTGCCCGTAAACACATCCTCCAATTAGTAGTTGATTTCTTACGTCACAGGTATCAAAAAGTGTACGCCCTTTTTCCCGATGATATTGAATCGGAATGGGTGGAAATTACATGTGGCGCCCCACAAGGTACCAAATTAGCAGCTCTTCTTTTCCTGGCTGTTATCAACTATGTACTTTCTGACTTTGACGATCGTTTTAAATTCGTCGATGATTTGTCTGTGCTTCTTAAATACCACGTAAAGGATTCGCAAGCTGTAGCCCAGTTCGACCCAAAATTTTTCGATCAGTTTAAATCACAGTGTACTACGAACAGTCTTCAAATTAATGAGAATAAATCAAAGGTTTTGAGGTTCAACCCACTTAAACGCGATTTTACCTACCCCGCGACTTTGTTCCCTTCTGCTTCGTGTGCGACTATCTTGGGCGTCACCTTTAGTGTGGACTGTTCGTTCTCTATTCATGTACAAGAGCTGGTTAAGAAGGGACATTATGCTATGTGGACACTGGTGGCGATGCGCCGCCTAGGTTTTCCAGTTTATCAGCTGAAAACAGCGTACCTCACTTTTATTCGACCCATCCTTGAATATGCGTGTCCCGTCTGGGGCCCACAAGTTCATCACATAGATTACTTAAGTGATGATTTGGAGGGGATCCAGAAACGAGCTGTAAAAAGATCATTCTTTGCGACAAATATGTAGATTACAGCTCCGCTCTGAAGTCACTTGAAATTCCAACCCTTCACGATCGCCGTTTTCAGCTTATGATTCGTTTTGGCCAGTTTCTATTGTCTAGTCCTGTACATAGGACAATTTTACCACCTAAAATGCCTGTCCGCGCAAATACCAGAAGCAAAAGAAAACTTATGCCCGTCTCGTGCCGCACAATCAGACTTAGTAACTCCTTTGTTCTTTTTTTTACAAGTGCTTTTAATAAAATGTAGAGAAGTGTTTTCATGTAAAAATGTTTTCATGTAAAAAACAGCGCCTTTTAGTGCATTTTTTTTAATGTTTCTATGACAGCTGTTTTCATTAAAATGATTCTGATTCTGATTCTGATAAGACCTTTGCTATAGCTGTTCTATCAACAGAATCGAACGCTTGCTCATAATCTATAAAAATGAGTACCAAAGGTGTTTGAAAACCCAGGCACTTTTCAATTATTAACCTAAGAGTGAAAATTTGGTCGAGAAAGAGACCAGAGACCAAAAACAGAGACCAGACTAATGTCTCGATAATTACAACACTCACTCTTATAACCTTTCTTATATAGTGGTCGAATTAAAGTTTTTCTAAAATCGTTAGGTATTTCCCCTTTTTCAAAAATCATAAAAATAATCTTCTGCTACTTATTTCTAACCTCAGAACCACCATATTTAAGAAACTCATTTGCCACACTATCAGTACCTGGAGCCATATAATATTTCAATCCTTTTAGTGCTGTCGCTAATTCTTCTTCACAAAACAAATCATCCTTTACTTCCAAGATATCATAAACTTTTTCATTCTCCTCTATATATTGTCCTGCAATTCTCCCTCGTTTTAGCACATTCTCAAAATATTTTGCCCATCTCTATATAACTCTTTCCCTATCAATAATTGTGCAGTAGTTAAAAATTCCTCTTAGTTACTGTATAAAAAGGAAAATAAAAGAAACAATATTCTTACATTATGCAGCCATTGTCGATATTAATGTTACACCCTTCTTGATTTAGGTCTAGGACACCATTGTAAAGGAACTCTTCACTAAATCGATCAGCTGTTAACGTTGGTTTAATATGGAGAATTCCATCTCGTACAAAGCTAAAAAAAACAACACAACTTACAAAGAAGAAAAATTACTTAATCTAACAGTTAGCGGTGACAAACTCTAACAGTTACTCAAACAATTAGCGGCGAGTAACTAAAAGTAAGGAAATTTGATGAGAATTAATATATTAAAGGAATTGAAGTTTTATGCTAATTTCAAATGTGTCAAGTTCTTGAAAACAAAATTTACCCATCAAAAGCTAAGAGTCTGAGAAAGTTTGCCGGATTTTCAAAAAAGAGAAGAGTCAACCCTAAAAATTCCGGTGATAAGAGAGCCCTACTGTAGAGGTTTCAAGCTCCTATCTATAATATTGTATAATTTTGTGTTTTCAACCAGAAGAAAGGGAAAGGATTGGTGTTTATTTGTTTTTTTGTTTTGTTTGTTTTTTTCCCCAGTGGTTTAAAATTATATGAGGAATTTAATACGACCACCCATTCCATAAAACCTAATATGCACCCGGGGCATAAATTAAATCCCTTGTCCCAGGGCTCTGGGGGGTTGTGCCAACCCTGGAAGCATTGTTATATGTTCTTTGGACTATTTTAAACAAAATTGCCCTCGCAAAATTTCAATCAGATACATTTGGTGAAAAGAGGGGTATTTGGGTTGGGAAGGGAGTTCCATCTGACCTCCCTCACTATTGCCTCTTAAAAGGGAACCAGAGCTTCCAATTTCAACCAAATGAGCCACCTATAAAGCTTATACAACCAACCCTTCCATAACAATCATAAATAGCTTACATAACTTACAACCATAGCCCTCAGGCTCTGGTGCTTTGTATCAATCTCAAAAGCCTTGTTATGTGATATTTGGACTATTTTAAATAAAAGAACTGTCTCAAAATATCTATTGGATACATCTCAGGAAAACACGGCGTGTTTTTGTGTGTGGGGGGAAAGCTCAACTTTGATCACTTTGACTCTTAAAAAAGGCACTAAAACTTATGATTACTAATACAATGAGTAACCTCCAAGGCATATACAACCACCCTTTTGATAAGATTTTTACATCCCCAAGGGTATAACTGAAAATGCTTTCCCTGAGAGCTGTAGGGGGGGGAGTGTATTCCTCATAGAAATAATTTCCAAAATCTTCAACTACGATGAATAGAATTATTATCTCCAAATTCAGATTGGAAGTGTTAAGGTGAATTCTGATTATGGATGGGGGGGGGGGCTGTTTGATCTTTAATCACGCTGACTCTTACATAAGGCACCATAACTTCCAATTTCAAGTCATAACTTACATACCTTATTACATACCGCCATTACATACACAAGTAGAGATGACCCTAAAGGTCCGAACGGGGCACCAAATATGGGAATAGAGTCATTAGGGAGAACACGTTGTTAATGGGGTCAATGACCTAAATTTCCAAGGTGATTGCGTAATGAAAGTGTGTCAACAACAACAACATCGACCTTGACATTCGCTGAGAGCGTGCACTTACAACAACAACAACATCGACCTTGGAACACCTGTGCTGTCGACCTCAATTCACCTATCGTGAATCAATAATTCCCCTTAGAAACAACAAATTAATTCCCCTTTCTTGACAGATCAATCAACCAATGACATCATCTGTCAGACTTTAAAAAATTTCGCCTAGAAACGATTCTCCAGGAATAGATCCAAGTCATTAATGTCATTGCCTCGGAAACAACTCTTTTGATCGAACTCCAAAGGATATTAATAGCCAAAGGCCATGGAAACAATTCTCCAAGAAACATCTTAGCGATGATTTGTTTTAGCGCGGGAATCGGGTTTCTTGTTAATTTGAAACGCATTAGCGCAGAGATGCCAAAAACAAAAGGAACACGCTGAATTACATTTAGGGATTATTTGGGCGAAACTGTTTTAGACAGGTTATGGAACTATTTCGGCGAAACAGTTAGAGACATTTTGAAAGATGATTTTAGGAAATGTTTTAGAAGATAATTTGAGGGTGAAAGTCAGTGGTCGTTATAATACACAAGTTTTATTTGAACAGTGTTGTGAGGTCCTATAACCCAACTCCAAAGGGTTCCAATCCTCCTACCCCAACCCCGAAGGAAGCGCTCGGTCCTCAAAGGCCCCCCAAGCTCCCATAGGGCCCCAGCCTCCCAAACGCCCTACTCAGACCCCCAAAGGCCCTCCCCTGGTCCTCAAAGGGCCACCAGACCCCCAAAGGGCACCCCGGACCCCAGAGGCCCTCCCCCGGTCCTCAAAGGTCCCCCGGGCCCCGAGAAGCGCCGCCGGGCCCCGGAATGCCCTGCCGCCCAGTCCTCGGAGGATGCGCCACAGGCCCGGGATGCGCCGCGGGCCAGGAATGCGCCGCATGGGGATGCGCCGCAGGGGGATGCGCCGCGGGTCAGGTGAAGCGCCGCAGGGATGCGCCGCAGGGATGCGCCGCGGGGATGTACCACGGGGATGCGCCGCACGGATGCGCCGCAGGAATGTGCCGCAGGAATGCTCCGCAGGGATGCGCCGCAAAAAGTAAACTAAAAAGTAAAAATTTCGAAATGTTATCCCCCAAACGCCCTCCTCAGACCCCCAAAGGCCCTCCCCTGGTTCTCAAAGGTCCCCCGGGCTCCCAAAGGGCAAACCGGCCCCCAAGGGTCCCCCGGGCCCCCAAAGGTCCCCCCTGGTCCCCAAAGGTCCACTGGGCCCCCAAAAGACCACCCGATCCTCAGGGGCCCCGGATCCCCAAACGCCCTCCCTGGGCTCCAAAGGTCCTCCTCCGGTCCCCATACATGCACACAAAAACTTACACACACACAAAAACTTACGCACACGCACAAAAACTTACACACACACACAAAAACTTACACACACACACACGAAAACTAACACACACACGCCAAAACTTAAAAAAACACACACAAAAACTTACACACACACACACACACAAAAACAAATAAAAATCAGAACGACAACTGACATGATGGGGGGCTAGTTGTCCTCCAATCACTTTCGACTATTAAAAAGGGTACTAGCCATTCAAATTTCCAATCGAATGAGCCTGTTTTAAGGTTTCTATGACAACGGCTTCTCTAAAAACATTATATGCCCCCAGGGCATAACTTAAAACACTTGCCCTGAGGGATGTGGGGGAGTGTCCTTCTCAAAAATAGAGTTTCTATCTTGAAATCAACTACGATGAACAAAATGACTATCTCAAAATTTTGATTGGATGTATTTGGGGGAAGGATGGGCGTGGGGGGGCTAGTTGCCCTCCAATCATTTTCGACTATTAAAAAGGGCACTAGAACTCTCAATTTCAAACCGAATGAGCCCCTTTTGAAGTTTCTACGACAACCCGTTCGATATGAAGTACCCTGCTCTAAAAAAAATAATACATAGTATATTGTGCCAACATTGTTCTTACATGCCCTAAGAGCATAACTTAAAACCCTTACCCCGAGGGTTGTGGGGGAGTGTCCTCCTCAAAAACATATTTTATACCTGGAAATAAACTACGCTGAACAAAATGGCTATCTCAAAATTTTGATTGGATGTGTTTGGGGAAATGATGGGTGAAGTAGGGGGGCTAGTTGCCCTCCAATCACTTTCGACAATTAAAAAGGGCACTAGCCCTTTGAATCTCAAATCGAATGAACCTTTTTTGAAGTTTCTACGCCAACACCTTCTATAAGAACCTTA